>NC_081554.1:111484537-111784882 GCF_963082655.1 Stomoxys calcitrans | reverse complement strand
CAGCCCATTGACTATCCCACTCCAATTGTTCTTAGGTATGCCAACAACTACCATCACCAAGCTGTCCTTAGCAACATTAGCAACGGTTCTTGGACCCATATACCATTGTTCGCCTTAGATCTTTTGAGCATGGGATGCCCTCCAGATGACCCCATGTTTTATTTATAGCATAATAAAAACAGCAGATCATAATACAAAACCACAATGGAGTTGTGCGAAAATGGAAGGTTTTTAATATTGGGTTGCCCAAAAAGTAATTGCGGATTTTTTAAAAGAAAGTAAATGCATTTTTAATAAAACTTAGAATGAACTTTAATCAAATATACTTTTTTTACACTTTTTTTCTAAAGCAAGCTAAAAGTAACAGCTGATAACTGACAGAAGAAAGAATGCAATTACAGTGTCACAAGCTGTGAAAAATTTGTCAACGCCGACTATATGAAAAATCCGCAATTACTTTTTGGGCAACCCAATATATACCCGAGGTGGTGCGTATTCAAAGTTCGGCTCGGCCGAACTTAATGCCTTTTTACTTGTTTTTATGTGTAGTACTGCTTTAGGTACTATTACGATCTTTCTTTGCGGATTGAGCCAGAGGCTGCAATTTTGGGATACAGGTACACTTTAAGCGAATAAATTGGGTAGTCACCCAAAGTTTTTTTTTCAATTTCGTACATTTAGGTCTAAATTGTCCAAAATGATACTTTCTTTACGGACTGAGTTAGAGCACTCAAAAGAGGGTTACATTACACCTTCGAAGTATATCTCGCGACTAGAGAGTTTTTTGAAATCGTACATAAAGGTACTAAATCGTACAAAATGGCACTTTCTTTAGGAATTCATGCAAAACTCTTAAAAATAGGATACAGTACATAAGCATGACTATGAATTAATTTATAAATAATGGAAAACTAGTTGAACCCCGAATAACATGTTCTGTATATCAAGAACGAAAGTTATGTTCAGGATAAAAAAAAAGCTTTACGTTGTCACAAATTCTTGCAAGTATTTAGCGTTCTGCGTTGTTGTCGTAAAAAAATCTGAAATTGTTTTGCCAAGAAGCTTACTTGTCGAAAAAAAATCGTTTATGGTTAATGAATTATTTTTTTGGGGGAACCAAATAATGGTACAGGTACTATGGCACTATGTTTGTTTTTCGCAACATTTTTTTGAGATTACTTTTTTCGATAAAAGATTTTGAAGCAGAAAAACTTGCCAATTCATCCCTCATTACTACTTAAAAGTATTATGTTTTCATTGAGATTTTTGTAGTGTTTCAAAAAAATAACCGTGAAAAATATGTGATTTCAACTGTGAACAAGTAAAAGCTCGACAAATGCGATCCACCATGGATCGCATTTGTCGAGTTCTTTTCCCGGCATCTCCTCTTAGTCAAAACAGGATATAAGAAAAGATTTGCTCTGCTATTAGAGCGATATCAAGATATGGTCCGGTTTGGACCACAATTAAATTATATGTTGGAGACCTGTGTAAAATGTCAGCCAATTCGAATAAGAATTGCACCCTTTGGGGGCTCAAGAAGTAAAATAGAGAGATCGATTTATATGGGAGCTGTATCGGGCTATAGACGGATTCAGACCATTATAAATGATGGTCATGGGGGAATCCGTCGTACAAAATTTCAGGCAAATCGGATAATAATTGCGACCTCTACAGGCTCAAGAAATCAAGATCCCAGAGCGGTTTATATGACAGCTATATCAGGTTATGAACCGATTTAAACCTTATTTGACACAGTAGTTGAAAGTAAGAATAAAATACGTCAAGCAAAATTTCAGCCAAATCGGATAGGAATAGCGCCCTCTAGAAGATCAAGTAGTCAAGTCCCCATATCAATTTATATGACAGTTATATCAGATTATGAACCGATTTGAACCATACTTGGCACAGTCGTAAGATATCATAACAAAATACTACGTGCCAAAATTCAAATCGGATAAGAATTGCTCCCTCTAGAGACTCAAGAAGTCAAGACCCAAGATCGGTTTATATGACAGCTATATCAGGTTAAGGATCGATTTGAACCATACTTAGCACAGTTGTTGGATATCATAACAAAACATGTTGTGCAAAATTTCATTCCAATCGGATCAGAATTGCGCACTCTAAAGGCTCAAGGAGTCAAGACCCAAGATCGGTTTATATAGCAGGTATATCAGGTTATGAACCGATTTGAACCATACTTGGTACGGTTGTCGGCTATCATAACAAAACACGTCGTGCCGAAATTCATTCAAATCGGATAAGAATTGCGCTCTCTAGAGGCTCAAGAAGTCAAGACCCAAGATCGGTTTATATGGCAGCTATATGAAAACATGGACCGATATGGCCCATTTACAATACCAACCGACCTACACTAATAATAAGTATTTGTGCAAAATTTCAAGCGGCTAGCTTTACTCCTTCGGAAGTTAGCGTGCTTTCGACAGACAGACAGACGGACGGACATGGCTAGATCGACATAAAATGTCACTACGATCAAGAATATATATACTTTATGGGGTCTCAGACGAATATTTCGAGTAATTACAAACAGAATGACGAAATTAGTTAACCCCCCATCCTATGGTGGGGGGTATAAAAACGAATATAGTACCAAACTTTAGGTGGTACAAAACTCAACCAAATCCTGTTCAGATAGAAGCATTTGGTTTGGGAAATGTCAAGGCATTTCTTATGGCAACGAAAATGTCGTTAGATCTGCGTACAAACTTTTTCGCGAAATGTTCCTTGCCATATAAAAATGCACTGCCATACGTACCTGAGCGAAATTTTCGGTTCGCTTTGTGTCACAGGGCGACACTACTATACTTTACCATCACCGCGGTTTCGAAGATAATTCAATTGAATAACACTGTTTAGTGGAGTTTCAAACATTTTTGAGATAAATTTCATTATCCAATAGTATTCACCACGGAATAATTTGTGTCATGCAGTCAAGAGGGCGCTAAATAACATATGTGTGTCTGCGCTAACCTCATGTTTGGCAGTCAAACTTTGCCTGCCTAAAGCCTAGTACTGACTTCCACTTTTCGCCCGAACAACTCTCAAAAATGATGACGAAGAAAATATGAACACATTCCGTACGGTGTTCTTTGAGCAAAATACAAGGGTCATGTCGCCAATACAAAAATTTTGCTCCAATACATTGCAAAGGCAATTAATTGCTCACGAACTGGGTCACAAGCAACTCTGTTTTAATGTACTTGCATTTGTTATGTGGCTTTGTATGAGTTTTGTTTGTTTTCTGTCGTCCAATAGAATGCGTCATATTTCGCCACCAATTCATAGACAATTTTCATGCAAATGAAGTTAGTACTTGGCTTAAGGGTTGGTATTCCATTCCGCTTTCGGAATAGTCGCTGAAGTAAAAGAAGTTTTTGACTGCACTAATGGTTAGATATGTTGTTCGCAAATAAATAAAATAATAAAAAGAAAAAAACAAAAACGAATTATTGCAACCAATAAAGCAAGCCAAAATGATGTCGACAATGGATATGTTCTCTGCGAATAATACTTCTAATATTTCGCTATTTGACCAAATATCTGCCCTTGTTTCTCAAGACACGATTTGATTTATCTGGCGTACAATTGATTTATCGGGCTGTATGGCAGCTATATCTAAATATAGTCCGATCCGAACCATATTTGGGACAGATGTCGGGAGACCTAAAACTACCCACTGTTTAAAATTCCAGCGAAATCGGGAATAAATAGAGCTTTTATGGGCTTTAGACCCTTTATCGAGTGATCGGTCTATATGGCAGCTATAATAATATAGTCCGATTTGATCCTTATATAGGTCAGATGTCAGGAGGCTTAAACTAACCCACTGTTTCATATTTCAACGGAATCGAGTAATAAATAAAGCTTTTATGGGCTTCAGGCCCTTTATCGGCAGATCGGTGTATATGGCAGCTATATAAAAATATAGTCCGATGTGGACCATATTTAGGGTCAGATGTCGGGAGGCCTAAAACAACTCACTTTTTCAAATTTCATCGAAATCAGATGAAAAATAAAGCGTTTATGGGCATTAGACCCTTTATCGGCTGATCGGTCTATATAGCAGCTATATCCAAATATGGTCCGATTTGACCCGTTCAAAAACTTAACCAGCATGCATCAAAAAGACGTATCTGTGCCAAATTTCAGCTCAATATCTCAATTTTTGAAGGCTGTGATTACAACGGACGGACAGACACACGGACAACGTTAAATCGTCTTCGAATTTTACGACGATCTGAAATATATATACTTTGTAGGGTCGGAAATTGATATTTCGATGTGTTAGAAAGGGAATGACTAAATGAATATACCCCTACG
The DNA here is from genome assembly GCF_963082655.1 of Stomoxys calcitrans. Lineage (NCBI taxonomy): Eukaryota > Metazoa > Arthropoda > Insecta > Diptera > Muscidae > Stomoxys > Stomoxys calcitrans. The sequence goes on along the minus strand of NC_081554.1, from coordinate 111,780,535 downwards.
GTAGTGGGTATAAAAATCGGATACTAGCCTTGGTTTAATTCCTAACCTACTCCAGGTGGAAACGTTTTAAAACGTCTGAACTTCATAAGGAATTCCGTACGGCAATAAATAAAGTTAATGGACTCATAAATGATTCAAAATTACGATATTATTCATTTAAATATTATTCGGCGTTAGACACGAAAGGCAAGTGGAGGGTTATAAACCTTATCGAAATTAGAAAATCCAAGGTAATTTCTAATTACCATGGTGATATTAATGAAGAATGAAACTTTTGTTGATATTCCGACCTTTTTATCAAAACACTAATAGGCTTCCGGAAAGGACGAATGTTGATTGCAGTTTTAAGTTTAGATGTATTTCGCACTATGAAGTTTTACATAGTCTTAGATCAGTCAAGTCAAATGCGATTGGTCTTGATAACATTGACCAAAGATTCAACAGAATATTAGTTCCTTACCTTCTACCTTATTTTACTCATCTCTTTAATTCAATTCTTATCTCCAGTGCATATCCGCCTATTTGGAAGAGATCAAAGAAATGAAATTGATGATGGCAATATTAGTCTTCTCGTCCTACTAGATCCTTAAAGTCTTTCGACTCGGTTGATCATCGTAGCTTATATATGAAGTTCAGAAGATTTTTCAATTTTAGCGATACTTGTATCAAATTGGTTCAATCATATCTTAGTAATCGGAAAAAGTCAGTGTACGTAGGGGATTCAATATCAAAGCCAATTCAAGTGCCCAAGGGAGTTCCACAAGGCTCAATTATTGGTTCACTGCTTTTTCCGCTCTACGCAAACGATCTTCCTTCCCAGCAGGTCCATAGCCAAATCCTTATGTATGCTGATGACGTTCAGTTATTACTTAGCGGCTCTGTTAATAATATTAGTGAATGCGTTGCAAAACTCAACGAGGACCTGTCCCTTGTCTATAAGTCGGCTACTACAAATGGTTTATTTCTTAACCCCCAGAAATCGAAAGTGATTATTATTCACAATAATAAAAGATTTAGTTTGGAATACCTGGACATCACTATAAATCAACAGAAAATTGATATTGTGTCTAGTGCTAAGAATTTAGGTGTGATTTTTAACAGTTCTTAAACTTGGTCAAATCATATAAATGCTCTAGCCGGGCAGACATATGCAAAGCTGTGTGCACTGTGGATAACACACTCTTATACACCAATCGAAATACGAATTCTGTTAGCAAAAACATTTCCAATTCCTGGTCTGATCTATGGGTGTGAACTTTTGTCAAACTGCGATTCACTGAGCCAACGTAAATAAAATGTAATATTCAACAGCATTATTAGGTATGTCTATGGTATAAGAAGGACTCAATTGGCAACTTCCCCTTACGGCTGTAGCTTCGACAATCTACTTAGAGCTAGATCTCTACTATTCTTTTATAAAATTAAACTTGTCCCTTTTAGAAGAAGGAGCCTTGTATCTGAATGACAGTTTTATACGAGTACAACATGTCTTTGGAATACGCTTCCTCACAATATCCAAAACATCAGTAACGCGTCAATTAAAAAAAAAACAAGTAAAAGCGTGCTAAGTTCGGCCTGGCCGAATCTTATATACCCTCCACTATGGATCGCAATTCTCGAGTTATTTTCCCGGCATCTCTTCTTAGGCAAAACAGGATATAAGAAAAGATTTGCTCTGCTTTTAGACCAATATCAAGATATGGTCGGGTTTGTACCACAATTAAATTATATGTTGGAGACCTGTGTAAAATGTCAGCCAATTCGAATAAGAATTGCGCCCTTTGGGGGCTCAAGAAGTAAAATAGAGAGATCGATTTATATGGGAGCTGTATCGGGCTATAGACCGATTCAGACCGTAATAAACACGTATGTTGATGGTCATGAGAGTATCCGTCGTACAAATTTTCAGGCAAATCGGATAATAATTGCGACCTCTAGAGGCTCAAGAAGTCAAGTTCCAAGACCGGTTTATATGAAAGCTATATCAGGTTATGAACCGATTTGAACCATACAAGGCACAATTGTTGGATATCATAAAACCACGTCGTGCGAAATTTCATTCCAATCGGATAAGAATGCGCACTCTAGAGGCTCAAGAAGTCAAGACCCAAGATCGGTTTATATGAAAGCTCTATCAGGTTATGAACCGATTTGAACCATACTTGCCACAGTTGTTGGATATCATAACAAAACACGTCGTGCGAAATTTCATTCCAATCGGATAAGAATTGCGCACTCCAGAGGCTCAAGAATCAAGACCCAAGTTCGGTTTATATGGCGGCTTTATCAAAACATGGACCGATATGGCCCATTTACAATACCAACCGACCTACACTAATAAGAAGTATTTGTGCAAAATTTCAAGCGGCTAGCTTTACACTTTCGGAAGATAGCGTGCTTTCGACAGACAGACGGACGGACGGATGGACAGACGGACGGACATGGCTAGATCGACATAAAATGTCACGACGATTTCGTTTGTCGAAATCGCGATAGAGGTCGTGTAATGTACAAAATGCTTAAGTCAGTGTTTCCAACTTAACTACTGTGCAAGAAGTAGGGCAATATTAAAATACTTGTATCTCAAAGTTCTCTGAACACCAAAAAAGACTGGGAGCCATAGGAGACTAGCTTCAGTCGGGTGGGGGGTTCGTGTCTCTTAGATGTCCCAGTACCTACTCTCCACATAAACAAAATAATTTATATAGACTCCCTTTTATCTGAAACTACACTGTGAAAATAACCAAAAGAAGTTTGAAATTTACACAAAACAATGTTCAACCAATCAAAACAAAAACACCACCCCAAATGGTTGAAAGCTATCTCAGCTGTCTATCGTCGTTTTCGAGTACAAAAACAAAACATAAAGAGATTCCTGGTGTTATGGAATCCATTGCCTCATAACCCTACCCAACCTTGGTCTTACCGGCATTAATTGCTTTGTAAAGACCCCTACTCGAAATCATTTCGCTCTCTCTCTCTCACATCACCGCCGCAAAATAAATAAAATTTAGAGATCCATATTTCAATTTAAACCAACAATGCAATTCATTTATTCATAGCGAACTTGCCTATGTGCAATTCTAGTTGTATGATTGTATGTATATACTTATGTCTATTTTTCTATTTCGAATCAAACACGAACTTGTTTGATGAGACTGATCTGCATCTTAATAACTAAATGGTTTGCAACCATGCATATGGAATAATTTTTAACTAACGAGAGAGAAAAATATCTCATGCTAGAATCTTTCTAACTTTTGAAATGTAACTTAAAAAAAAAGCATATATAAATCCACCGATAAAAATTCAAAACAGGGTTAGAAAATAAAAAAAAATAAAATAAAATAAGGTTTCACATTTTGAACTGAGCTTTCGGGTAGTTAACTATAAAAAAATTAATAAAAATTGCTAATGGATTAAAACAAAAATTGAAAAAAAAACATCTAACATTATTGTTTTTTTTTTTTTATGCCTTAAAAACCTTGCGTTTGAATTTGTTAAAAAAAATGTTTTTTATAAAAATAATAAGATTAACGATTTCAAATTGTAGCACATAGAAAAGCATAAAATTTAGAGCAATATAAACGCAACAAATTGGACTTACCACTTCCATTGGTCGGGTTTGAAGGACGTCGAGGCCTCGAAGAACTCCTGCAGACTCATGTGGCTAGGTGGGGAATTTATCATTTTAGGCTTTAAGTATGTTACGCTAATTTGAAATCTGATTAAGCATAGGTGGATAGAGATAGGAAGAATTCTTATACTTATTCTACTTAACACCAAAAAGCAGCTTAAAAATTTGTTATCCTCATAGGTATATTCATTTGGTACGCTTCGGTTATGATCGGGAAGAGTTTGGTGCGATCGCTAATATCTGATTGCGATCAGGATAATTCCTTAAAATTTAGGTTAGGGTGGTGCATTTATAGGCTGGTAATTCGATAAAACAACGTGGGACTTCCTGTGATGTAAGTACTCATCTTGTTGAGGGGTAGAGAAAAAATTGGCTTGGATCACTCTATTCGAAATCACTTGTTCAATGGTCTACTTCGGTAGCTTAAAAACCATCCAATTTGGGCTTCCTCGTCTTCGAAAAAAAAAATGCACAGCCCTTTAGCCCCGTGTGGTTTTCCACAGGCCACAGAGTGGTGGCCAAAATTAAAGGACTGCAAGTTGGCTATAGAGGAAAAAATCCCCAGTAATATACGTCATATTAAGCATGATTTTTCTCTTTTGTTACCTGTGCAAAAATTCTATAATATTCACTGAATAAGGTGGTTTGAAAATAGCAGGTGTTTTGGAGCTGGTTTGCTTTATCTGGTCTTTTTTTTTTTTTTTTTTTTTTTGGCACTTTACTGGCTCAACGGTAATGGATTGGATAAGGCGTTTGGAAAATGGCTGGTGATCTGGATCCAGTTTTCGTTTGGTTTTTTTTTTACGATTTTTAAGTCATACAATTCAATGAAATCTCACGTCTGACACGTATATGTCTTCCAAATATTTTTAATTCTTTTTACATTGTCAATATGTATTAAAAAAAATTAATTTAACTGGTTCAATTACAACATTATTCCCAACTTATTAGGGTATGAGATTGCACTTTATGCCAAACTGTTGCGTATTATTCAAAAACCAAAATTGAAAAGATCGATCACTTTTTGCCACCGAACATTTAGCCTCTGGGTGAAGGAAAAAATTTAATAGACTGAAAGTCACCACGGTTCCTTCTTCCAGGAACATAAAAACATGAAACATGAACGGTTATAAAACCAGTCTGGGACCTATTTCTGTATACCGTTTTCGTCATAATAGTCAAGTAAATTGCAAAAAATTTGGAATATAAATATGCAAAAGAGAAAACAAAAATCAACTTGAAATTAAAAAAACAATTATAAAATACGTCCGAACCTGGGATCGAACCTGAGTCTCTCGGTTACTACGCCGACATGCTACCCACTGAGCTATCCTAAGCCGGGGTTGCAGAGCAGCAAAAGGAAAGAAGAGACAAAGCTAGGCTTTGTACATATGCCATAAATAACGCAGTAGCCAAATCGAATCTATAACTGTGATACGAGGGGGGAGCGAAGGGGGTGTCACTTGTAAGTGATGTAAATAACCAAAAGCTGGTAGAAGAACGGTAATAAGAGAATAGTTACAGATACTTGAATCTCTACTACCCAGCACACAATTCTGTTGAGACAAAATTTAGAAAACTCCAATATTAGAATACAAACGAAGTTGTGGATTTTCAATCAATCATTACAAACCGGGTAATATAAATCCCTTGGATCAAGAATATTACCAGGAGGAAACAAAAATCTTAAGGTCGCATGTCTTTTGCATGATAGGTGCCTGTTGAAGTGCCTTCGACGTCCTTGAGGATATAATAATTGTTACCAACCTTTGACTGAACTGTGGCCTTAACAAAAAGGGGTGACAATTTCGCATTAAAACTTCTAGCGGCATTACTCTGTGCGAAATTCCTCCTGAAAACTGCCTGCCCAACGGTATAAGAAATAGGCCTGGAGCGTAAATTATACTGCCGTCTATTAGTGTCATAAGCCTGAGATATATTCCTACGCAGCTCTTTCCGTATGAGGGTAAGCTGGTCTTCTCTTCTAAGTTGAACCATGGGCTCATCTAACAATTGAACATTCCTCAGCAGCTGATAGGAGTCCCCATGGGTGATCATATTAAAGCCAAAAGTGGCAAAATATGGGGAGTGCTTAATGGCCTGGTGGACAGAATTGCGAAGGGCACAACTAATGGCAGAAATGTTCTCGTCCCACTGTCTATGGTCCTGTTTCAAATACGATCGGATAGCAGAAATTATCGACCGATTGACCCTCTCGGAGGCATTAGATTGAGGGGAGTATAACGCCGTGTAAACATGCCTAACTCCGAGGCTGGTCAAGAATGCGTTAAAGTCATTGGCCCTGAACTGGGAGCCATTGTCACTGACCAGATACTCCGGGACCCCATAGATGTGAAAAATGTGTTCTAAAAGGAATTTTTGAACACTGCTTGAACTAAACTTTCTAAGAGGACACAACCAAACAAACTTCGTCATGTGGTCAAGAACAATGAAAAGACCAATATGGCCGTTTTTGGACCTAGGATAAGGGCCAAGAAAGTCAACATATAGTCGTTGAAATGGTCTGGTGGTATATGCCTGGTTCCCCATCTCCGGTTTGAGTATCATATTGGGCGGCTTCGTGACTTTACAAACCTCGCAATCTCTCACAAAACTTCTAACATCGGTCAAAAGACCTGGCCAATAAAAATTCCTGCGAATCAGTTCAACAGTCTTGTTCATCCCACCGTGAGCAGCTATTGAGGGACAATGAAAACGGGATAAAAGAGCCTGGCGAAGGTTTTTCGGAATCCAGAGCTTCCAAGCTCCTTCTTCCTGCTGAGGATCGCCAGAGTAATGCTCTGTACGGATGTAGACAAACTTGTCTACAATCCTCAGGTCTGGGTACTTTGAGCCATTCTCCGAAATCTTAGATTTCAGCTCCATATAATCCTGATCATCGAAGCACGGTGAGTTCAGATCAATCTCCGGTTCAGCGAGGGCTATAGAGGATATCTCTTCACAGGGAATACGGGATAACGCATCGGGCACTACGTGATCTTTCCCCTTACGGTGACTTATGGTAAACCTATATGGCTGCAGCTTGAAAACCCAACGTGCCAGCCTGCCCGTAAGATCTGGTTGCGTCATAAGCCACTTTAAAGAGGAATGATCTGTAATGACCTCGAAGTCCTGGAGTTCGAGATAGCACCGGAAGCGTTTTATGGCCTCTATCGCAGCTAAACACTCCCTTTCGGTCACGCTGTAATTGCGTTGCGAAGTGTTTAGCTTTTTTGACATGAAAGCGATAGGCCTTTCCTCGCCATCTCCATCAAATTGCACCAGCACTGCACCAATACCATAATCCGACGCATCACAGTGCAGATAAAACTTCTCCTTGAAATCCGGATTTGCCAATACCGGCGCTGTGGTCAGACGCTTCTTCACTTCTTCGAACGCAGAGTTCGCTTCCGGAGTCCACTTAAACCTCCTCTTAGTGGATAGGGTTTCCGTAATTGGAAAAGTGAGTGAAGAGAAGTTTTCGATAAAGCGTCTGTACCAACTAGCTAAGCCCAAGAAGCCGCGGACTTGTTTTATGGTCTTTGGTACAGGCCATTTCGCAATCGATGCCACCTTCTCAGGGTCCGTCTGTATCCCACCATGTCCTATGACATAACCCAAGTATTTAACTTGTGTCACGCAAAATTGGCACTTCCCTAAATTCAAGGTCAGATTAGCCCTCTTGAATTCCTGAGCTATTCTGATAAGAATGGATATGTGAGAGGAGAAATCTTCGGATATGACAACCAGGTCGTCGAGGTACCCGAAGACGCAATGCCTTAGGTCTGGCGGGATTATCTGATCCACCAAACGACACATAGTCTGTGGAGCGTTGCACAGACCAAAAGGCATTACTGTGAACTGGTACAACGGACGACCAGGTACAGTAAATGCTGTCAAAGGTTTTGATCTCTCACTTAATCCAACTTGCCAGTACGCATCTTTCAGGTCCAGTTTGGTTATAATATTGGCCTTAGGCAGGCGAGCAAATATGCCCTCGATGCTGGGCAGTGGATAGGCATCCTTAGCCGTGACTTGGTTTAGTCTCCGTGCGTCTAGGCATAGCCTCACTTTATTCGGCTTCAGCACTAAGCGCATGGGTGAACTCCACGGAGAAGACGATGGCTCAATCACCCCCAAAGCAAGCATTCTATCTATTTCCTGGAACATGAGGTTCTCCACCGCCGGGGAAACAGGATAGAAACGCTGCTTGATCGGCTTGGCGTCACCAACGTCTATCTCATGCTCGATCAACCCCGTCCTGCCTAAGCCTTGTTTGGAAAAGTCCGGAAATAAATCCACTACACACTGCAGTTGACTCCGCTGACTATTGGTCAAGGGATATTTCTGGGAATCAATTGGAGAATCAGGGTCAGAAAGACCACTTTCCTCCAACGCCGCTACCCTAATAGAATCAAAAAAGGTATCGCCGCCTATTTCAGGCTCCGTAATAATCGCAGGTTGAAACAGGTCTGGGGCAAGATTGAATGCCCGCCAGAAATCCAAGCCAAGAATAACCCTTTGGGTTATTGATGGTACAATAAGAAATCTCAGTTGACGTGTCTCCTGGCGAAAGGTGACGTCAACATCTAAAAAACCAATAGTCCTCTGAATCGTGCCATCCGCAGTTTTAACTCCTGATTTATGCGGAACAAATTGATCAAAACGAGAAAAATCCTCAAGAGCCAGACTGGATCCAAGGCAAGAAACATTTGCCCCTGTGTCCAGAAGGCCACATTCACCAAAATCCAGAAACTCTATTCTCGCGTAATACCTTTTATCTCGTGCATTATTAATTATCGATGAAATCACATACCGGTTCGTAAGCCTACGCCTTTTAAAATACCTTCTCAAACGAATAGTCGAACGCTTGGGACTTCTCCTAGAGGTAGTCGAAACAGAGTGTACTTGAAATATCTGGTCACGTCTAGCCATATAGTCTTTGTAACGCTCGTGAAAAGGGCGAATGTGAAATAGCAGTTTTGACGAATTAACTTCGTAATCAGCGTTACGCCTTAGAATAGTCATAGTAGGGGAATAGTCAGGGTAAGAGTCACATTTGGGGAAGTCATGGTCAGCTAGGTCTGTTTCTGGGGTTGGTTTTGGCGTATGAAGTTTTTTGAAACCGCCAATTTCCTCTCAGCACATCGAACACACTGTGGCTTATAAACTTTCTTTGTGCCACACCCATAACAAAACACGGTGCGTGGTTGCACACAATCATCCCAAAAGTGTCCGGTCTGGTCACAGTTCCAACACCTGGGTGGATTCGCACTATAATTTACCGCATCTACACAAACCTCTGTATTAGGATCCGATGGAAACTCATCCGATTGTTCAACTTCCGCTATATTCCGTCTATTTGTCATACTCGGATTGAATTGTTGCTTCAATTGAGTGTTCCTGCGATAAGACTCGTCCTCAAACAACTTCTCCCTTTTCTGGACCAGATTTCTAAGGTGAGCAATTGTGAAAATCGGCACGTATAAAAGCTCATGACGTATCTCTGGTCTCAAATTCCGAACTAAGATCTCAACCAATTCCTCTTCAGGCAATGGTTGTGCTAACCTATCGAGAATGGAACAAACAGAATCATAAAATGTCTCAAAATTCTCGCCTGGCCTCATCTTGCGATTCCTAATCTCCTCCTTAAGCTCAAAGCTAGAACGCATATCCTTAAACTGACACTTCAAAGCAGCACAAAAGGAGGTCCACTCTATGGAGTCAACCTGCTTGTGGTACCTCCAATACCACTCTCTAGCTTTCCCTGTCAAAAGAACTGGAAGGTTCTTGCATATAACCGCAAAATTATTCTCAAAGTGTTCTTGAGTCAAGGATTTGACTCGATACAAAAATTCCTCAACCGTGAGACCCGTACTGGACCCGTCGAATTTAACGTTCCAATTTTGAATAATCGCAGTCAATTTCTCCGGACGGATAAATTGATCTATCTGACCACTACTTGGTCTACGACGGTGGCCATTAGATTGAAGAAAAATTTCAGGCCCACCAATGGCATCACCTATTGGGACAGGCTGGTCCTGAACTGCCCCCTGGGTTGGATGCACAAAAGGATTCGATTGTAAATTTAGATTCCGAAAAATCCTAGAAATACTGTTTTCTATCATCGAGTCTATTCTCGAATAATCAATCTCTACCTGGGTTCGAGATCGAAGTCTAATATCATCATTATCTGGAATATTCGGAAAGGAAACTGATTGGGAATTAATATCTCCCCTTGGGGAAAACTGATCCTCCATCTCAACTAAATTTCCCAAACTCTGCCTTGGAGTACCATCACGGTCAGCAAATAGGGCCTTACTCAAATTCCTTGTCATTGGGCGACTTGCCATTGCCCCTCTGCCTTTGCCCCGACCCACCTGACGTATCCTCTTGGGCACATTGGGTATATTGTCCCGGGTGGTCATTTCGATAGAAGTATTCCCAGTCGTATTAGACTGAGCATTATATATCCTCAAATCCGTCAGCTCACATGGTAGCCTACAATGTGGACATTCAGCTGAAGTGGATAAAGCCTGTTCCACACAAACACGATGAAAAATATGACTACAGTTCAGTATCTTATCGCACTCTTGCGAGTCAAACATCATAGCCTTCTCACAAATGCTACATATATTTTCATTGTTCGCCGCAGCGAGTGACTGTGCCCCGAAATTGGAGTTAGCCTGATTAGGTGGACTACGTTGAGTCATTTTGACAAAAAAAAAAAAAAAATTATAAAAACTGAATGTGAGGTTTCACTTTTTTTCTACAAAAAACTTCAATACCAAAAATAAGAAAATAAAATAAAACACTTTTCCTTTTCTTCTTTCGCTAATTCACAAAATTCAAAGCTTACTTATTTTAACGGCAATCTGGTGATGCATAACTGGAGCAGAGCGAAATAAATACAACCAATCGATAGACAACAAAAAAAAAAACTAAACCGGGCTATGAAGTGCATATCCTCCACGTAAACTTCGAAATTAATTGACAAACAAGCCTACAAAACCCTTCCACTTGAACTATTTCTTACGGACTCCATAATGCAACTAGCGAAAACGAAGTGAATCCTCTAAAAAATAGGAGGCTCATACCTCAGTCAATATACTTTTAAGCGTACATGAAAGTAAACACAAACGATTCAAAGAAAATTTTCTGGCCGAATGGAACTCGTAATGAAAGAAATTTTGGATTTATTCTAGGTCTACCTACCGAAACAATCAGAAAATAGAAAATCCACAGAAGACCACAATTTATTCAAATACGCAGTATGATCCGAACAAACTACCTTCTCTAAAACGTTTTCAAAATTGAACTTTAAATTTTAGTCCGGGCTATTGAAAAAGGGCTCATCAAATAACCAAAACATTAGAAAACTTCTGCCCTCAAATTCACAAATCATTCAAAAAGATAGATTACGTCAGTCACAACCTAACATTTAGGTCATCCGGGCAACAATTCACGAAATTAAACCTAAAGTCCGGTAATTCTTGGCCCCACGTTGGGCGCCATTTATTTATGTAATGTACAAAATGCTTAAGTCAGTGTTTCCAACTTAACTACTGTGCAAGAAGTAGGGCAATATTAAAATACTTGTATCTCAAAGTTCTCTGAACACCAAAAAAGACTGGGAGCCATAGGAGACTAGCTTCAGTCGGGTGGGGGGTTCGTGTCTCTTAGATGTCCCAGTACCTACTCTCCACATAAACAAAATAATTTATATAGACTCCCTTTTATCTGAAACTACACTGTGAAAATAACCAAAAGAAGTTTGAAATTTACACAAAACAATGTTCAACCAATCAAAACAAAAACACCACCCCAAATGGTTGAAAGCTATCTCAGCTGTCTATCGTCGTTTTCGAGTACAAAAACAAAACATAAAGAGATTCCTGGTGTTATGGAATCCATTGCCTCATAACCCTACCCAACCTTGGTCTTACCGGCATTAATTGCTTTGTAAAGACCCCTACTCGAAATCATTTCGCTCTCTCTCTCTCACATCACCGCCGCAAAATAAATAAAATTTAGAGATCCATATTTCAATTTAAACCAACAATGCAATTCATTTATTCATAGCGAACTTGCCTATGTGCAATTCTAGTTGTATGATTGTATGTATATACTTATGTCTATTTTTCTATTTCGAATCAAACACGAACTTGTTTGATGAGACTGATCTGCATCTTAATAACTAAATGGTTTGCAACCATGCATATGGAATAATTTTTAACTAACGAGAGAGAAAAATATCTCATGCTAGAATCTTTCTAACTTTTGAAATGTAACTTAAAAAAAAAGCATATATAAATCCACCGATAAAAATTCAAAACAGGGTTAGAAAATAAAAAAAAATAAAATAAAATAAGGTTTCACATTTTGAACTGAGCTTTCGGGTAGTTAACTATAAAAAAATTAATAAAAATTGCTAATGGATTAAAACAAAAATTGAAAAAAAAACATCTAACATTATTGTTTTTTTTTTTTTATGCCTTAAAAACCTTGCGTTTGAATTTGTTAAAAAAAATGTTTTTTATAAAAATAATAAGATTAACGATTTCAAATTGTAGCACATAGAAAAGCATAAAATTTAGAGCAATATAAACGCAACAAATTGGACTTACCACTTCCATTGGTCGGGTTTGAAGGACGTCGAGGCCTCGAAGAACTCCTGCAGACTCATGTGGCTAGGTGGGGAATTTATCATTTTAGGCTTTAAGTATGTTACGCTAATTTGAAATCTGATTAAGCATAGGTGGATAGAGATAGGAAGAATTCTTATACTTATTCTACTTAACACCAAAAAGCAGCTTAAAAATTTGTTATCCTCATAGGTATATTCATTTGGTACGCTTCGGTTATGATCGGGAAGAGTTTGGTGCGATCGCTAATATCTGATTGCGATCAGGATAATTCCTTAAAATTTAGGTTAGGGTGGTGCATTTATAGGCTGGTAATTCGATAAAACAACGTGGGACTTCCTGTGATGTAAGTACTCATCTTGTTGAGGGGTAGAGAAAAAATTGGCTTGGATCACTCTATTCGAAATCACTTGTTCAATGGTCTACTTCGGTAGCTTAAAAACCATCCAATTTGGGCTTCCTCGTCTTCGAAAAAAAAAAATGCACAGCCCTTTAGCCCCGTGTGGTTTTCCACAGGCCACAGAGTGGTGGCCAAAATTAAAGGACTGCAAGTTGGCTATAGAGGAAAAAATCCCCAGTAATATACGTCATATTAAGCATGATTTTTCTCTTTTGTTACCTGTGCAAAAATTCTATAATATTCACTGAATAAGGTGGTTTGAAAATAGCAGGTGTTTTGGAGCTGGTTTGCTTTATCTGGTCTTTTTTTTTTTTTTTTTTTTTTTGGCACTTTACTGGCTCAACGGTAATGGATTGGATAAGGCGTTTGGAAAATGGCTGGTGATCTGGATCCAGTTTTCGTTTGGTTTTTTTTTTACGATTTTTAAGTCATACAATTCAATGAAATCTCACGTCTGACACGTATATGTCTTCCAAATATTTTTAATTCTTTTTACATTGTCAATATGTATTAAAAAAAATTAATTTAACTGGTTCAATTACAACATTATTCCCAACTTATTAGGGTATGAGATTGCACTTTATGCCAAACTGTTGCGTATTATTCAAAAACCAAAATTGAAAAGATCGATCACTTTTTGCCACCGAACATTTAGCCTCTGGGTGAAGGAAAAAATTTAATAGACTGAAAGTCACCACGGTTCCTTCTTCCAGGAACATAAAAACATGAAACATGAACGGTTATAAAACCAGTCTGGGACCTATTTCTGTATACCGTTTTCGTCATAATAGTCAAGTAAATTGCAAAAAATTTGGAATATAAATATGCAAAAGAGAAAACAAAAATCAACTTGAAATTAAAAAAACAATTATAAAATACGTCCGAACCTGGGATCGAACCTGAGTCTCTCGGTTACTACGCCGACATGCTACCCACTGAGCTATCCTAAGCCGGGGTTGCAGAGCAGCAAAAGGAAAGAAGAGACAAAGCTAGGCTTTGTACATATGCCATAAATAACGCAGTAGCCAAATCGAATCTATAACTGTGATACGAGGGGGGAGCGAAGGGGGTGTCACTTGTAAGTGATGTAAATAACCAAAAGCTGGTAGAAGAACGGTAATAAGAGAATAGTTACAGATACTTGAATCTCTACTACCCAGCACACAATTCTGTTGAGACAAAATTTAGAAAACTCCAATATTAGAATACAAACGAAGTTGTGGATTTTCAATCAATCATTACAGTCGAACGCGTAAAGCTAGCCGCTTGAAATTTTGCACACATACTTTATATTGATGTAGGTCGTTGTGGATTGCAAATGGGTCATATCGATTCAGATTTAGATATAGCTGCGATATAAACCGATCTCCCGATTTGACTTCTTGAGCCTCCGGAAGCCGCAAATTTGCATGTAGTGTTATGTTATGACTTCCAACAACTGTGTTAAGTACGGTGTAAATCGGTCTATAACCTGATATAGCTCCCATATAACCCGATCTCCCAATTTGACTACCAGAACCCTCACAAGCCGCAATTTTTGTCCAATTTGGCTGAAATTTTGCATGCGGGGTTCTGTTACGACTTTCAACAACTGTGCCAGTGCCTCTCGATCATCCTTGTTCGGTTCCCAGAAGCTTTAATTTTTGCTGGTTTGACGGAAGTTTGGTAAGTAGGTGGTGGTCTTCCATGGTGGTGGGCCAGGCCAAGATTCGGCCTGGCCAAACGTAACACGCTTTTACTTGTTCTTAATTTATTTGCTAAAATATTTAATAAATAGAGAAAACAATTAGTGCAGATAAAAAAACCGTGTTTTGGTATGGAAACAAAAATATTTGACTGCGGTCAAATTTCGCTCGCGAAACAATTAAAAATTTCCGAGGCTATTCCCAAAGCAGAATAGATTGCCAACACTTTGTCGGTTTGAACGTCAAAGGAAAAAAAATATTTTGCAAAAAATTAATTCAAAATTTTTTAATAGAAAGCCATTCACATTGTTTGCGAATTTTTTTTTTTTTGGGAAATAGCTGACCCGGGCCCGCTCCGCTGCGCCTTCTTTTTCTTTATATGGAATATTTATTTTCCTTGGAATATTTATTTTCAACAATTAAAGATCTTTTAGTGAAATACCATGCTACGAAAATAGTATATCGCTTAACTAACAGTTTAACAATATAAGAGCCTTTATCTGAATCCCATATGATCTTTATTGGTGTACGAATTTAAGTTTGGAGAGGGGGAGAGTCGGTCCCCCAGGTGGCCCTGAAAAAATATCAGCATCGTGCTTTTCTCTCAAATACCATTTATTTAATTGGCTTAAAAGGAGTTTACAGGATGAGGCATATCCCACATGGCCCCAAAATAGGTTATCAAATTCGTTTTTTAATCTCAAATAACTTTCATTTGAGCCACATATTGTCATGGTTGAAAATTTTTTCCCCTTTGGGGGTGTTTTGGGAAAGGGGTAATGCCCTAAATACATGGTCCTACATTTGGATATCTAATTCGTATTCTACTCCCAAAAACCTTTATTTGAGCCCCATGATGCGATGGTCACTAAAAAATTGCTGTTTGTGGGCTATTTTGGGTATCAATTCTTGTGAAAATGGGAATCAATTCTTGCTCTACCCCCAAATACCTTTCATTTAAGCTCTACATTGACATGATGGATAAATATGCCCTTTTTAGGGGTGTTTTGGCGATTGGGGTGGTCCCCCAAACATTTAGCCCGGAAAATATATCAGCAACGTACTCTATTCTCATATATCTATATATCATTTATTTGAACCCCATATTGCCATTGCCCTCAAAATTGGATATCAAATTCGTTTTCTAAACTCATTTAAACTCCTTATTGCAATAGACGGCAAATATGTCTGGATTGGGGTATTGGCCCTAAAAACTATAAATATTTAGTTCCACTCTCTTTACGACCCAAATTGTTTTGGTGAGCAAATACGTCCTATTTGGGGGTTGTAATGGTGGTGGGACGTCCGCTAGGCAGTTGATCCCTAACGTTGATATCAGATACGTAGTCTACTTCCACATACTTTTAATTTGAGCCCCATATTTCCATAGTCGGCAAACGTGACCGGCTTGGGGGGTGTTTTGGGGGATGGGCGGCCACTCAGTGAGTTAGCCTTGAAAATTTATATCGGATTCGTGTTCCACTTTAAAAACCCTCTTATTTGAGCCTCATATTGCAATAGTCAGAAAATACTTCCTATTTGGGTGGCGTTGTGGGGGTGGGGTGGCCCCATAAACACTTTTCCCGAATATTGATATCAAATTCGTGCTTTACTCCCAAAGACCTTTCATTTGAGCCCCATATTGCTATGGTCGTAAATTTGTACCCTTTGGGGGATGTTTTTGGGGAAAGGCGGCCCCCAAACACTTGGTCCCATATTTGGATATCAGATTCGTATACTACATTCAAATACCTTTTATTTAAGCCCCATATTCCCATGGTCAGTAAATAAGTCCTGTTTGGGCGGTGTTTTGGGAAAGGGGTGGACCCCCAGAATCGTGGTCCCACATTTGGATATCAGATTCGTATTCTACTCGCAAATACCTTTCATTTGAGTCCCATATTGCCATGGTCGGTAAATATGTCCGATTTATTGTAGTTTTTGGGGTTGGGATGGTCCCCCTAGCACTTGGCTCGACAATTGGATATGAGATACGTTTTCTTATCCTAAATACCTTTCATTTGAGTCCCATATTGTCGTGATTGGTCAAAATACATGTTTGGTAGGTTTTAGGGTGGGGCGGCCCACCTAGGTACCCCATCCGAAATTTGGATACCAAATTTTTATTTTTAGGGTACTACATGATGGCACACAAAATTTCGCTTGAATCGCACCACCCATCTCCGAGATCTGGCGTTTCTGAAAATTAGGGTAAGGGGGAGGGTCCGCCCCCCCCCCCCCCCCCCCCCTTCAAATATCAAAAAATATAGTACCCTATTTTCACCACGGGATCATTATGCACCATCTGTGAAAATTTCAAGAAAATCGGTTCAGCCGTTTCTGAGTCTATAAGGAACACACAAACATACAAACAAACAAACCTACAAACAAACACAAATTGATTTATATATATAAGAAGATATACCCTCCACCATGAATCGCATTTGTCGAGTTCTTTTCACGGCATCTCTTTTTAGTCACAAAAACGATAATAGAAAATATTTGATCTGCTATTAGAACGATATCAAGATATGATTTTTTTTTAATTTTATTCTTTTTATTTATTTTCTTTTTTCGACTTTAAACCCGAATTGGTAACTGACGTTACACTAGCGACCCCTGTTTGTCACATTCAGGATAGTTATAACATTTATTTATCAGCTAGTTGACGTTCTACCATCATTTTCTTACCCGTTTTTGGAATAAAAACGTTAGCTTTTAGCGTGGCCGAGCCTTTTTATAGACGGCAGAGAAGATTCTCGTTCATTTAGTTGGCAGAAATCCGAAGAGTTAACATCGACCAGTGCTTTAAAACTTATAGTAAAGTGTGGCTAAAGTAAAAATTTAACCTAAGTTTAAATTCAAAGTGTTTTCTTCTTTTCCACCAATTAAATGTTCCTGCTTCTTTTCTTTATTACCCATCTTAATTGTTTTCTTTTTGCCCTGTAAGTTATTTTTTTTCTATTTTTCTTCAGTGAAGTCGATGTAAAAGTTATTTTATTCTAGTTAATAAAACTTTCGATTTGCCTGCAAGAAACCTCGCTCCATTTTAATTGGGTATTTCCAATTAATTCCTCGGCATTTTATTTGGTAAATATTTTAATTCTTTTTTTTTCTTTTCCTCGTATATTTTGCCTACGTTGCATTTTCTCATTTATTGTTGTATTGCCTTGATAGGTCACTAGGCTGAATTGCTATCGATCTCTTCGAAGCTCCACACACCAGACGAGACAGAAAAATTGAGAGATTTCTGAGTTTCAATCCGCAAATTGCTTAGACTGTGGTGATCCAGCACACGAATTTAGTTCTCATCGATCCCCGTGCTAATCGCGTCGTTGGTTTTTTTTTGCTCTGAGTCGTTGGTAGTTTAGCCGCCGCAACCCGAAAAGAAAACAAGAAAGTCTAAAACAATTGTGAAGTGCTAAAACCACTTCCTACAGGACTTTTTGTGTGTAAATCTAAATATATACGGCCCAAGTGTTCAAATGTGACATATAATCGCCGTGAAATTTTTTGTATTAATTTGCATTCAAAGCATTTAAAACAAAAAAGGAGGAAAACAAAAAAACCCCTTATGCCCAATGATACAAATATCGAAAAATTGCAAAAAAAATGTGTAAGAGAGAGTGATCTGAATTAGCCAGCCAGCCATAACCAGGAATGTATTAAAGTCAGACTGTGTAAAAGTCAAAAACTAGCTTTGTTCTACAACTCGAAATTTAAAAATTAAAAAAAAAAAAAACAAAAAAAATCCTAGCTGCAATGGTAGATCGGCTTAATTTTGTTTCTCCCAATTACAAAATAGTCTAACACATTTTATATACATTTCTTTTTTTTTCAGTGTTATTGCTTTTGTTTCTAAAGTTTTGTTAGCTTTTGAATTCGGTTTCTTTTTTTATTATTTCTATTGTCTGTATGTATCACACAGAGTGAAACACATTTATTTTTTTTTGACTCCAGTTTCAGTTGGGAATCAACATCACCCACTATACATACATTTTTACATAAATAATTTCGAATTTCATTGCCATGTGAAATGAGCTGGGTGATGTTGCTTCCTGCATGTTTCAAGATCATTAGACAACATGTTGATTAGTGCACAAGAGTGAAATGTTGCCAAAGCTTTACGATAGCAACATTTCTCTTTTTTTTCCAAAATAACACGCAACATTATAAAGTCAAGCAACATTTCTCATCATCCACCACTGCTTGTCAACATAGCTGAGCCCATCATATGTGCTTAAGCTACGCAACACATCTCTTTTTTTTTATAACAGCTACAACATCAACCACCTGAGTTAACATCGCCTAACTCTGCGAAAGTACTTTCAACGAGGGAGAGCTACATCATACAAGGTAAGTCAATGAACTTTTGATTTTTTTAACATATGTTTCTGAAGATAAAAGAAAGAGAGTATAAAAGAGTGACCATAAGTCCGTATTTTGTTTCAAATTAATTAAACTATGAAAAGAACTTTGGAAATTTGGTAAAAAGAGAGTGTTGACATTCGAATTTTAAAATAAATTGTCAAATGAACCGATTTCAAGGTTAATAGAAGGCATGGATTTCAAAATAATATAAAGATTTGCTCACGTTTGTGTTTTTGTGATGTGCAACATGGTCACCCTTTTGTTTTCTTTTGGTTGCTGTATAATCTAAAAGATTCGTGTTGATAGTCAACAGCAGTGCATAAACCAAAAATCATAATTTTTTTGTTCCAAATCTACTCAAAATTCAAATCAATATTATGGCTTAAGAAATGTTTTGGGTCTGTTTTCCAATGGTTTTCATTGTGTTTTTATCACTCTGTTTATGTAAATTTTGATAAAGTTTTCTTTATTTAAGTTTTGATTTTTTCTACTTAAAGCAGATAACGCTCGATATTTAAGACTTTGTTTATTTCCAATTATATGGCTATCTAGATATATATACACTTTCATTTTCGTAGTTATAACTTATTATTTTTAGTAGATTATCGTTAAAAAAAAGGGGAAAACACATGAATTTTGGAATTTAAGTTTATTTTTAGATTCTAAATTGAGTATAAAATAATGTTACTTGGAATTGAAACCTAGATTCCCAAATAATGTGTTAAATATACATTTTTTTTATTATTATTTGTTGGAATTTAAGAATTTTTTTTTGTGAAATTCATTACTATTAGAGTATGAATTTTCAAATTTTGATTATTCGTTATAAAAATTCATCAAGCTTAAAGTATAATGGAATGTTATAAGAGGTTAGTCAATAAAGAGAAGATGTACTTTGAGTAAACCCGAAGATTATCTGTTTGACCACTTAGTAATGTAGGGAAAAGGTTTGTTAGGAGCATTTTTGGGGTTGCAACAAAAGTAGGTTTTATTTTGGAATGTTGCAACCATGGTTGGGTGGGCTCGTGTGCAGCTTAACAACTTGTTGCAGAACATCATTTGGACCTCCATTTCCTGTCTCTATGTTTCTAAACACTATCCTGTATAAACCTCCTGTTTCCGTTTCTGTTGTTACCTACATTACCCATCTACACCTCCGTTTCCTCTATTTTCTAAACTACTTTTTATCTCTTTTCCTTTTTAACAAAAAAAAAAAAAAAAAAAAACAAATGCACGTAAACTTTATATTCATCAGTAGCGAAGTGGTAATGGAATATTGAAGGTTTTCGAACCCCCCCTCCGACGAGCAATAAGGCTGGAACCAAACGTGCATTTCCTTCGATCATACTCCCAATAACATCATCCACACACAATTTCGTTATATGCTACAGTAATAGAATATATATATAAAAAATGGCGCCCAACGTGGGGCCCGAACAAAGAACAATCCTTTCTTTTACCATCTGGCATGTTGCCTTTTTATGTTCGGCTTCACCAAAACCTTTCTTTTCAATTTTTTCCCCATTTTTACTTTAATTTTTTTTCCTCTATATTCTTGTTTTCATTTTCAAGCATTTGTAAATTAGTTGGAATCCATTCATGGTCAGTCCAATATCCTGAAATGGCCACTAATTCCCAATACTATCTATCGAATTTGTAGTCTACATGTTTCTATATGTTAGGATGGAATTCAGTTTCTGGATTTTATTTAGGCTAGATCTGACCTCGAGCACTTTAGGCCAATGAAACTACAAATCAACTTATACTTCTGGATCTATAAAATAGAATTTCTATACCAGAGTTGGAATTCTTTTCTTCTTCTATTCTTTTTTTTTGTTTTTATTTTTCAACCAAATGATGTTTTTATAACAAACCTGTCAGCCCTACATAAGAGTAGTCAAACAGATAGTAATTTTTTTAATAGGAATTTTGGTAATCCGTAGTTCTTAACCCGTTTTTTTATAATTTATTAAGAAACAAAAAGTTATAAGTCAAAACAAAGTTAAATTTATTAAAAGTTTTTTTTTGTTTTACTTTTTGTTCATAAATTCTGCTTTTTTTAGGATCATGCAATAATACACCGTGAAAAATTTAAATATTTTTTTTTTATTGAAAAACTCTTGTTCGAAATAATTAGATACTTTTTGTGTATGTTGAATTTTATGAATTTTTAAATTAAATCGAAGTTAGATTCGAACCGTTTATTTTCGAATTTTGTTTTCAAATCTTTTGTTTTCGAATTAATTTTAAATTTTCCGTTGCTGAATAAGTTTTTCATTTTTTGCCATTAGAACTATTAATTTTTATAATTTTTTTTACTACAATATTTTTTTTTGTTTAGATTTTTTTTATTTGTTTTCTTGATGCGAATTGCATTGAGATAGATTTTTTTGTTTGAACTAACATTCATTAGTCCCTACACTTTCGTTTTTTTTCGATTTCTTTTGAACAAACCTTCAGGCTTTTGTTGTTGTTGTGGATAGCAACAAAAAATTCTTTTTGCAATGTTAGTTGAACCCGGTTATGAGGATGTAATGCCAGAGGCATCCGGAGGGGCATACCCTATATGTGGAGCATGTGCTTCCTTAGTCAAATCGAAATCGCAGTTTATTAGGACCAATTGTGGACATACTTTCCACAAGTCTTGTCTGTCGAAGAGTGAGAAAATTAGGCCCTATTGTCCTGTCTGTGATTCCAGACTGCTTAGTGAACCTTCAAACCCGAATACCTCGGTTGTTCTTACGAGATCTCAGGCAAAGACAACTTCGACTCAGATGACCAATAATCGTCCGGATAACAATCGTCCGATTGAGGATCAGTCTTCTGGTTCAGCTGAATCTGCTAATGTCAATGTTCCAGATAATACAGTTCATTTACGCCCTACTGAACTTCAGGAGATAGTTAGTTCTCTTGTGTCTGCCCAACAATCTCATCTTTTGGATAGCTTAACTGATAGAATTTCTTGCATTGTTCAGAATAATATCGAGTCTTTTTCCAGATTGAGTATAAATAGGCCAACCACTTCTGCTGCTGCGCACTCATCTGCACAGCAGGCATCACCAACTCAAATGCAAACTTTGCCTGCAGTCGAGGAACGTACATTCAGAGAGATGTTAGGAATTTCAGTGAATAATTCCCAGAATAACGCTCATCTAAATACAAGTCGTTCTGGTCAACTAGCTTCTCATAGTTCGCCTTCCACGGATTTGTCTTCTAGACCTAACAAGGTCCTCCATATAATGTCCAATTGGAGAATAAAGTTCACGGGAAGTTCGGGTGGTCTGAGTGTGGAAAATTTCATATACAGGATTGAATCACTTACTTTACAAACGCTTCAAGGGGATTTCGACTTACTTTGCAGAAATGCTAGTTCACTGTTTGAAGGAAAAGCGGCCGATTGGTTTTGGCGCTACCGCCGTTCAGTTTCCTTTGTATCCTGGAGTGACTTATGTAGAGCTCTTAGGCAACAATATAGCGATTCCAGGTCTGATGTCGATATCAGGGAACTGATAAGGGACCGCAAGCAGAAGCAGGGTGAACTGTTCGATACTTTTTATGATTCGGTAGTGGAATTAACCGATAGGCTGAAAGAGCCTTTATCCAGCGATATGTTGGTTGAGATTTTGAGGCGAAATTTGTTACCAGAGATACAACACGAAATCCTTAATCTACGAATAACATCCTTGCAGGAGCTTAGGGATATATGCAGGAGAAGGGAGTTTTTCCTTCAAGATATTCGACGTAAACACGGAAGTGGGTTTCAGAAATCAACCCCGATTGGTAGAAAAGTTTTTGAACTAGATGAGTTGGAGGCAGTTGGTAGCACCGAGCCATTGGCTACAGACAACGAACAGATTTCGGCTTTGAATTTGAATTGTTGGAACTGTCACCAAGACGGACATCGTTATCAAGAGTGTTTGTCAGATAGGACTGTTTTCTGCTATGGTTGTGGAGCACCAGACACTTATAAACCTTCTTGCAAGAAATGCAATCCAAAAAACTTCAGATCAGGTCCACAGACGGGAGCATCAAAACGGATACCGGATGTGGAGTAACAATTTTGAAAAGACCACGATATAATGACCTTGAAATTGAACCCGGATATGACAAAAATATTAAAATTAATGTAACCAAATGTAACAACGATAATAATACAGATGTCCCTACATCAACTTCACTTTCCTTTAGACCCTTGCATGTACGTTTGAAGGAGTATTACGAAGCAAGAGAAAGAATTTTCGGTGAGGAATCGAAATCCTCTAGATCAGCTAGGCGGATAAGAAATTTCTGGGAAAAAGTTAAGACCAATAAGAAGTTGTTTGTGTCCTCTGTTCTCAATAGACCTTCCGATGTTAGACCTTACGCTGAAGTGGTCCTATTTGGTGAGAAGATTCTTGGTTTATTAGATACTGGCGCGTCATTGAGCTGCATAGGGGCGAATTTCGCTAAGAAATATTTGGATTCAGGGAAGCCTTATGAGAAACTCAAGTCTTTCGTTAACACTGCTGATGGTAGTAGCCAAAGTATTGTTGGTTTCGTGGAAACTAAAATCACTTTTAAGGACACTGAAAAGGATATCTCAATTTTTATAATACCCGGCCTTGATAAGGACTTATTTTTAGGGGTAGATTTTTGGAATCTATATAACCTTCTTCCTCCTGGACTTGTTCTTAACGAACACATTTCTGATAATTTGTCAGTGATATTTGGAATTGCTTCCCAGTTTCAGCTCTCTAATTTGCAAAGGCAACAATTAAATATTGTTGTAGGAATGTTTCCATCATTCGCAAAACAAGGACTCGGGAAGACCCATGTATTACATCACGTCATAGACACTGGTTCAGCAAAACCAATCAAGCAGAGACACTTTCCTGTCTCTCCAGCAGTCGAAAAATTGATATACTCCGAATTAGATCGTATGCTTGAACTAGGTGTCATTGAGGAATCAAACAGTGCCTGGTCCTCACCGGTAGTCCTTCACCGGAAGCCAGGAAAAGATAGATTATGCTTAGATAGCAGAAAATTGAATTCAGTAACTGTAGGAGACGCATATCCTCTGCCTCACATTGATGGCATTTTAAGTCGCCTGCCGAGAGCAGAGTTCATAACAGCATTGGATCTTAAGGATGCCTTTTGGCAGATCCCGTTGGATCAGCAATCGAGAGAGAAAACAGCATTTACCGTTCCTGGGAGGCCGTTGTACCATTACACGGTGATGCTTTTTGGGCTTTGTAATGCGCCGCAGACCATGTCGCGCTTAATGGACAAAGTTATACCACCGGCTCTCAGAACGGAAGTGTTTGTGTATCTAGACGATTTGTTGATCGTTTCGGATTCTTTCGAAAGGCATCTGGAGGTTTTGAAGCTTGTGGCAGGCAGAATAAAAGACTCCGGCTTAACCATCAATGTGGAGAAGAGGAATTTTTGTGTATCTGAAGTTAGATACCTTGGTCACTTGGTAGGAGGCGGCGTTATAAGGACAGATCCAGACAAAGTATCGGCTATCACGGACTTTCCTATTCCACAATCTGTGAAACAGGTTAGGAGATTTTTGGGAATGACAGGTTGGTATAGGAAGTTCATCAGGGACTACGCTTCCATTGTTACACCACTTACTGACTTAAGCAAAACTAAACGTAAATTTGTTTGGAGTAATGAGGCTCAACAATCCTTTGAGGCTTTAAAGACCCATCTGAGCACCGCTCCAGTTTTGCATAGCCCGGATTTCTCACAGCCATTTTACATACACTGTGATGCTAGCAAAACTGGTATAGGAGGTGTATTGGTCCAGAAGGATGCGGAGGGCGAAGAGTTTCCAATTGCCTTCATGTCAAAGAAACTCAACCAAGCCCAACGCAACTATTCGGGGACCGAACAAGAATGCTTGGCAGCAATGCTAAGTATTAAAAAATTCAGAGCGTATGTGGAAGGACATGAGTTCACTGTCATCACTGACCATGCATCATTGAAGTGGCTCATGTCCCAAACAGACCTCAGTACACGGCTAGCTCGATGGGCACTTAAGCTTCAGGGGTACAAGTTTTCAATTCAACATAGACGTGGTAGTCAGAATGTGGTCCCTGATGCACTTTCTAGGACCAACACAGAGGACTTATCCGCTTTTGGTGTATCTGGTTTTTCAATTTTCGAAATTGATAGTCCAGCCAATACACAGGATAGTAATGGAGTTTTTGTGGATTTTGATTCTCCTTACTTTAAGTCTGACAGTTACAAACAGCTTTTAACAAAGGTGCAGAAATCTTTAGATTATATGCCAGACCTGAGAATAGTTGATGGTTTTCTTTATAGACGGATGGAACACGCCACAGGAGAACAGTTGCAGGATGATCTAGCGTGGAAATTGTGGATACCGCAGGAAATGGTATTGGAAATTTTAAAGCGTGCACATGATGACCCATTGTCTGCGCACGGAGGAATAAATAAGACGTTATTTACTTTGAGAAGATTTTACTTTTGGCCAAATATGGTAGTTGACGTCAAGAATTATGTTAATAGCTGTGAAATCTGTAAGGCCACCAAACAACCTAGTCAGCCCCTAAGACCCCCATTAGGCAAAACGTCGGAGACCCACCGATTTTTCCAAAAGGTATATGTGGATTTCTTAGGCCCATACCCCAGGTCGAAGGCAGGTAACATAGGTATTTTTTTTGTATTAGACCATTTTACAAAATTTCCTTTTCTGAAAGCTGTGAAGAAATTTTCGTCAGACATTGTGATTGATTATTTGGAAAATGACCTGTTCCACTTATATGGGGTGCCTGAGACAATAGTATCCGATAACGGATCCCAATTTAGGTCAAATCAGTTTAGCAAATTCCTAAAGCGTTATGGTGTGAATCACCTGTTTACTGCTGTTCATGCACCGCAAGCAAACGCTTCTGAACGCGTTAATAGATCAGTACTTGCGGCGATAAAGTCATATATTTCTCCTGATCAGAAGAACTGGGACCAGATGCTTAGCAGTATATATTGCGCGTTAAGGTCTACTATCCATTCAGCTATTGGTACTTCGCCATATTACCTTGTTTTTGGTCAGCACATGATTACAAATGGCTCGACGTATCCACTTTTACGCAAATTGAATATGCTAGACGATAGAACCGTAAAATTTGACAAAGCCCACTCTCTTGCAGTAATGGGAAACAGAGCAAAGAATCTTATGCAATAGCAGTTTGAAAGGAACGAGAGGAATTATAATCTTCGATCCAGGGATGTATCCTTTAGTGTCGGCCAGGAAGTATTTCGTTGTAATTTTAAACAAAGTAATTTCGAGAAAGGTTATAACTCGAAACTGACACCGACCTTCCTCAAAGTCCGAATACGTCGAAAGATAGGAAACTCGAACTACGAATAAGAGGATCTTCAGGGTAATCTCGTTGGCGTTTATCATGCTAAAGACATTAGGCAATAGATATTTTGGTTGCAAGCAGTATCAGCCTTGGTTGTAAAAAATTTTACCCCCAAAGTCTGATTTTAGCTGGGGGGAGTTGTAATGGCGCTTGCTTTAGAAGAACTTGTTCGCCAAACGATTCCTAGCTTTCATATTTCTTTCTTTTTTTAATTTTATTCCTTTATTTATTTTCTTTTTTCGACTTTAAACCCGAATTGGTAACTGACGTTACACTAGCGACCCCTGTTTGTCACATTCAGGATAGTTATAACATTTATTTATCAGCTAGTTGACGTTCTACCATCATTTTCTTACCCGTTTTTGGAATAAAAACGTTAGCTTTTAGCGTGGCCGAGCCTTTTTATAGACGGCAGAGAAGATTCTCGTTCATTTAGTTGGCAGAAATCCGAAGAGTTAACATCGACCAGTGCTTTAAAACTTATAGTAAAGTGTGGCTAAAGTAAAAATTTAACCTAAGTTTAAATTCAAAGTGTTTTCTTCTTTTCCACCAATTAAATGTTCCTGCTTCTTTTCTTTATTACCCATCTTAATTGTTTTCTTTTTGCCCTGTAAGTTATTTTTTTTCTATTTTTCTTCAGTGAAGTCGATGTAAAAGTTATTTTATTCTAGTTAATAAAACTTTCGATTTGCCTGCAAGAAACCTCGCTCCATTTTAATTGGGTATTTCCAATTAATTCCTCGGCATTTTATTTGGTAAATATTTTAATTATTTTTTTTTTCTTTTCCTCGTATATATTGCCTACGTTGCATTTTCTCATTTATTGTTGTATTGCCTTGATAGGTCACTAGGCTGAATTGCTATCGATCTCTTCGAAGCTCCACACACCAGACGAGACAGAAAAATTGAGAGATTTCTGAGTTTCAATCCGCAAATTGCTTAGACTGTGGTGATCCAGCACACGAATTTAGTTCTCATCGATCCCCGTGCTAATCGCGTCGTTGGTTTTTTTTTGCTCTGAGTCGTTGGTAGTTTAGCCGCCGCAACCCGAAAAGAAAACAAGAAAGTCTAAAACAATTGTGAAGTGCTAAAACCACTTC
Organism: Stomoxys calcitrans; assembly: GCF_963082655.1. NCBI lineage: Eukaryota > Metazoa > Arthropoda > Insecta > Diptera > Muscidae > Stomoxys > Stomoxys calcitrans. Next base: position 111,753,327 of record NC_081554.1, on the reverse strand, counting down.
CTACAGGACTTTTTGTGTGTAAATCTAAATATATACGGTCCAAGTGTTCAAATGTGACATATAATCGCCGTGAAATTTTTTGTATTAATTTGCATTCAAAGCATTTAAAACAAAAAAGGAGGAAAACAAAAAAACCCCTTATGCCCAATGATACAAATATCGAAAAATTGCAAAAAAAATGTGTAAGAGAGAGTGATCTGAATTAGCCAGCCAGCCATAACCAGGAATGTATTAAAGTCAGACTGTGTAAAAGTCAAAAACTAGCTTTGTTCTACAACTCGAAATTTAAAAATTAAAAAAAAAAACAAAAAAAAAATCCTAGCTGCAATGGTAGATCGGCTTAATTTTGTTTCTCCCAATTACAAAATAGTCTAACACATTTTATATACATTTCTTTTTTTTTCAGTGTTATTGCTTTTGTTTCTAAAGTTTTGTTAGCTTTTGAATTCGGTTTCTTTTTTTATTATTTCTATTGTCTGTATGTATCATACAGAGTGAAACACATTTATTTTTTTTGACATCACCCACTATACATACATTTTTACATAAATAATTTCGAATTTCATTGCCATGTCAACTGAGCTGGGTGATGTTGCTTCCTGCATGTTTCAAGATCATTAGACAACATGTTGATTAGTGCACAAGAGTGAAATGTTGCCAAAGCTTTACGATAGCAACATTTCTCTTTTTTTTCCAAAATAACACGCAACATTATAAAGTCAAGCAACATTTCTCATCATCCACCACTGCTTGTCAACATAGCTGAGCCCATCATATGTGCTTAAGCTACGCAACACATCTCTTTTTTTTATAACAGCTACAACATCAACCACCTGAGTTAACATCGCCTAACTCTGCGAAAGTACTTTCAACGAGGGAAGAGCTACATATGTTTCTGAAGATAAAAGAAAGAGAGTATAAAAGAGTGACCATAAGTCCGTATACGAGCAGACGGACATACTGCGTGATAGCTGCTACTTATCCATCAAATTTACGAGGAAAGAGACATCAAACAATCTTGGATCCACTTCCAAACAAAAATATAGGGAAGGTGGCACTCCTGACGGTGTAGAAGACATTCTTGCATGCCTAGGTAAGTCAGTAAAAGCTATATTTCTCCCACAAAAATTGCAAGAGTTTTGTATTTTCACACTGGAAAGTTAATGTTCGCACCAACACCACAAAACCAAAACAATAACATCAGCTGGCCTTGTTCTTCAAACATAGTGGTGATATAAAAACGATAAATCTCGATAACTTTGGAAAAAATATCGATTACGAAAAAAGCGAGTTGCCAATCACAGCAAATTTCCGTTAAAATATTTCTGGTTTCAACTTTGAAGATGCAACGTACTCCTCCAGCTAACTCCACTGCTACCCAGCAAACAATTAATGTTCAATCTGCGAAACGAAACAGAAACGAATTATCCCCAAATATTGAAACAGAAAGGGCAGTAACTCCGACTGGTCTTTCACAAATCGAACTCATAGAGCTTATTAGCAGCACAATCAATTCAAATTTGGATGAAAAGCTAAAAACTTTGTCCACAAAAGAAGACATAGAAGAAGTCAAAGTAGAAATCAACTCTATAAGTTCGGAAATAAACCAATTGAGAACTGAAAATCAGAAATTAAAAGAGGAACTTAGATATGTACGACGAGAATGCGAAGAAAACAAGAAGGACTTAATGTGGATGCACGAACATATCAAAAGCAACAAGATTTTTATCAGAGGGCTAAATAGTTCAAGTGAACCTGTAAATGAGGTGAACAACATATTAACCAATAAATTAGAACTCAAAGTGATGGCTAGATCCGTTCGGAAGATACACGAAAGAAATGGTAGAATGACTGTTGTGACAGAGTTCACATCAAGCCAAGAATCTGAGGATGTCATTCGAAATGGTAGAAAGTTAGCTGGTTCGAACATATATATAGAGCGTGATCTCATCCCTTCGAAGCAACAGTTGAAAAAGATCTCTCTATGTCTGAAGTCAAAAATAATGAAAATATCTAAGGAGCATAATATTACTGTGAGAGAAGACAAAATCAAAATAAAAAATATATGGTTTACATGGAATAAGGACCGAAAACTAGTTGCCGGAAAAAACGATGCCAAGGATGAACTACATAAGATCTACGGTGATATTATTGAAACTTTGGACACCAATTACGAGTATTTGCTATGTGAAACTCAGTCAAAAAACTAATTACAACCCCAAATACAACTTACCGAAACCTTACTGCCTTATCGTATAACGTCAATGGAATGGAAAACAAATATTTATATCCATCATTCTTCAATTTCTTAAATAAAAATGATATACTTGTATTAACAGAAACACATCTACTTGAAAATAAATTTGAAAACGTTAAGAAATATTTCCCTGGATTTGAATTGTATAATGTTCCGGCAATAAAAGTACACACGCACGGTCGTGGAATTGGTGGTATCATATTTGCAGTAAATAACACTGTTTCAAGAATGGGTATAAACCATCGAGTAATAAAACATGAAAATATAAACTGCTATCTGTTTTATTCCCAACAGGGACCAATATTTACAATCATACCTCAATATTGGAGACCCGCACAATGGTCATATGACTATAATAAAATCCGTAAACTTTTTGAAGAAAAAGATGTATTTAATCCAATTTTAATTGGGGACCTTAACTCAAGGATAGGAGAAATATCACAAGAAGTAAACGAAGTATACAGGGAATTATTCTCAGCTGGAATGAACACACGAAAATCTCGAGATAAACAAGTTAATAGAAAGGGAAATCTACTTGTAGAACTATGTACAAATAATAATATGCTCATTCTAAATGGTAGAACACGCGGAGACGAGGAAGGAAATCTTACCTTTATAAGTGGAACTGGAGCATCCGTAAATGATATTTGCGCAGTATCACAAGAAATACTAAATCTGGTAGAGGAATTTGTAGTAGAAAATAAAACGTGGTCAGACCACTTGCCAATAAAAATTCAACTCAAGTTACCTACAGAAAACACTACTAACAAAGGCCTTAATTTACTTCCTAAACTTTTATGGAATAAAAATAAAATCAGCAGGTACCATGTAGATCTCCAAGAGAATCTAAATAAGTTTATAAGCAGATCAAATGACCTTACATTGGCCGATCTTGGAAACACAATAAAAGCGTCAGTAAAACTTGAGGTACACCAAAGAGGATTTACACCAAAACAACCTTGGTATGACTTTAAATGTCACAATGCAAGAAATAGTATGTTCTCTCTGTTAAAAACTTACAAAAAAGACAACTCACTTGAGTCCAAAACACAATATTTAGAATCTGCCAAAAAATACAGATATATATGCTTAATCAGTAAACAGAACCATAACAGATATTTATTGAATACAATAAACAATGTAAGCGACTCTAAGCAGTGGTGGAGAGCAGTCAAAGTGATAAGGAACCAAACATTTCAAATAAGTCCAACAATATCATCAGAATGTTTCAAAAATCACTTTCAAGAGCTTTTAAACCCTCAACAGAATGCATTGCAAATATCTTACGCCCTAAATTTTAACACTGATCTGATTTTAGATAGTGAAATCAGTTTGGTAGAGCTAAAAAGTGTTCTTAGAAAGTTGAAGATGAATAAAGCGCCAGGAGAGGATCGAATCCCATATGAACACATTGTATATGCAACAGAAGATTTCCATAAGCAATTAGTAGTTAGATACAACAAAATTCTAAATACTGGAGATATTGATAATGCATTTAATAAGACTATAATATTCCCGATACATAAAAAAGGAAATATGTCAGAACCTTCAAATTACAGAGGAATTGCGTTTATGAACTGCTTGGCAAAAATAATGATGGGTATCCTAAACGAAAGACTATGTAAATGGGTAAATCATCATCAGGTGTTATGTGAATATCAGGCCGGATTCAGAAAAGGTTATTCCACTGTTGATAACATCTATAATCTAGCATCTATTGTGAGCCTTAAAATCAAGGAAAATAAAAAAGTATACGCATTTTTTGTGGACTTCAAAGCGGCTTTTGATAATGCTCACAGAAAATCACTTTTATACAAACTGGCTCAACTTGGTGTATCAAACAAGTTCGTAAAACTGATTCAGAATATATATGACAACACAGAATATGCGGTTTGGGCAGGAGAGGAACTTTCGGAATATTTTGGAACTGATTCGGGTGTTAAACAGGGATGCCTATTATCGCCAATGCTATTCTCTCTATATATAAATGATCTACATGAACACTTAGAAGGTGGAATATACATCAAAAATTTGAACATAAGACTTTTGCTATATGCAGACGACATTGTTATCCTAGCAGATGATATACATATACTGCAAACCATGATCTTAAACCTCGAAAACTACTGCAGAATGTGGAACTTACAAGTCAATATGAGCAAGTCTGAAATACTCATATTCAGAAAGGGAGGAAGGCTTAGCGCAAGAGAGAAATGGATGTATAATGGAAATGAGATTAGAATTGTAAACGAGTATAAATATCTAGGCGTCACATTTACACCAAAGCTATCATTTTTAAAGCATGTAGAAAATCGCACAAACCAGTCAAAGATGGCAATAAATACCACATGGACTAACTTTCTGGGAAAAAAAGATGTCAATATTCCCATGAAATGGAAAATCTACCAGGCCGTTTGCAGGGCAATACAAACATATTCTGCTCAAGTATGGGGATTTGCTCACTTTGACGAGGTTGATAAACTACAACGTTATTTTTTGAAGAAAATACTGAAGGTGCCCTGTTTTGCTCCTAACTACGCACTCATGCTCGAGACCGCGGTTGAAAGTTGCCATTTATATACACTAAATCTACATCTACAATACATACACCAAATAATGCACAAATATCAAGAAACTCGTTTACCAAGAAAGCTAACTAATTTATTACTGCAAGAAGAAGGATTTTGGGTATCAGATATTAAAAGAACTGCACAACGATTAAACGTACAATGGCCAAATACCACGAATGAATATGAGTGGAATTTATTCAGCACATGCTTGGTTAATAGTGAACGACATTATATCTTTTATGAAAACTTGAAGTTAAAATATCAAAGCCAATCTAGAATATACAAACATTTAGATTATAGAATGGGAGAAATGTACTTTACTGATTCTTACTCTAGCGATCAAATTTCCTGGGTCTTTAAGGCAAGATGTGGATTGATCAACCTGAATGCCAACAGATTTAATGCAGAAAACGAGGAAAGAAAATGTTCTATGTGCAACCTTAATCGAGATGAAACATTACTGCACTTTCTTGGAGAGTGTCCTGTTTTGAGAGAATTTAGAATTACAATATTCCAATCTGCTGTGCTATCTGAGGAAACCATGATCAACATCTTAGACGGCCGTGAACCTGACAATTGGCGACAGCTAATTTCATACTTAAAAACTTGTTTATCCTACAGGAAATTTCTAGTAAATGAGTACAACTCCGTATAGAAGGCATGAAAAGTTATATATATGACAGACGGCTTATAACAGAGCCATTGTCTATTAATACCTTACTTTCTTTTTTTACCAAACTGTAATTACAGATCAGCAATCTATTGTAATGTAAAGAAATATGTTGGTGAATAAAGAAATTATTATTATTATTAAGTCCGTATTTTGTTTCAAATTAATTAAACTATGAAAAGAACTTTGGAAATTTGGTAAAAAGAGAGTGTTGACATTCGAATTTTAAAATAAATTGTCAAATGAACCGATTTCAAGGTTAATAGAAGGCATGGATTTCAAAATAATATAAAGATTTGCTCACGTTTGTGTTTTTGTGATGTGCAACATGGTCACCCTTTTGTTTTCTTTTGGTTGCTGTATAATCTAAAAAATTCGTGTTGATAGTCAACAGCAGTGCATAAACCAAAAATCATAATTTTTTTGTTCCAAATCTACTCAAAATTCAAATCAATATTATGGCTTAAGAAATGTTTTGGGTCTGTTTTCCAATGGTTTTCATTGTGTTTTTATCACTCTGTTTATGTAAATTTTGATAAAGTTTTCTTTATTTAAGTTTTGATTTTTTCTACTTAAAGCAGATAACGCTCGATATTTAAGACTTTGTTTATTTCCAATTATATGGCTATCTAGATATATATACACTTTCATTTTCGTAGTTATAACTTATTATTTTTAGTAGATTATCGTTAAAAAAAAAAAGGGAAAAACACATGAATTTTGGAATTTAAGTTTATTTTTAGATTCTAAATTGAGTATAAAATAATGTTACTTGGAATTGAAACCTAGATTCCCAAATAATGTGTTAAATATATATTTTTTTATTATTTGTTGGAATTTAAGAATTTTTTTTTGTGAAATTTATTACTATTAGAGTATGAATTTTCAAATTTTGATTATTCGTTATAAAAATTCATCAAGCTTAAAGTAAAATGGAATGTATTAAGAGGTTAGTCAATAAAGAGAAGATGTACTTTGAGTAAACCCGAAGATTATCTGTTTGACCACTTAGTAATGTAGGGAAAAGGTTTGTTAGGAGCATTTTTGGGGTTGCAACAAAAGTAGGTTTTATTTTGGAATGTTGCAACCATGGTTGGGTGGGCTCGTGTGCAACTTAACAACTTGTTGCAGAACATCATTTGGACCTCCATTTCCTGTCTCTATGTTTCTAAACACTATCCTGTATAAACCTCCTGTTTCCGTTTCTGTTGTTACCTACATTACCCATCTACACCTCCATTTCCTCTATTTTCTAAACTACTTTTTATCTCTTTTCCTTTTTAACAAAAAAAAAAAAAAAAGAAAACAAATGCACGTAAACTTTATATTCATCAGTAGCGAAGTGGTAATGGAATATTGAAGGTTTTCGAACCCCCCCTCCGACGAGCAATAAGGCTGGCACCAAACGTGCATTTCCTTTGATCATACTCCCAATAACATCATCCACACACAATTTCGTTATATGCTACAGTTCGGACCACATTTCAATTACATGTTGGAGACCTGTGTAAAATGTCAGCCAATTCAAATAAGAATTGCGCCGTTTGGGGGCTCAAGAAGTACAATAGAGAGATCGACTTATATGGGAGCTGTATCAGGCAATTGACCGATTCAGACCATAATAAACACGTTTGTTGACGGTCACAAGAGGATCCGTCGTACAAAATTTCAGGTAAATCGGATAATAATTGCGACCTCTAGAGGCTCAAGAACTCAAGATCCCAGATCGGTTTATATGACAGCTATATCAGGTTATGAACCGATTTGAAACTTGTTTCGCACAGTTGTTTAAAGTCATAATAAAATACGTCATGCAAAATTTCAGCCAAATTGGATAGGAATTGCGCCCTCTAGAGGCTCAAGAAGTCAAATCCCACATCGGTTTATATGGCAGCTATATCAGGTTATGTACCGATTTAAATCATACTTGGCACAGTTGTCGATTTATATGGGAGCTGTATCAGGCAATTGACCGATTCAGACCATAATAAACATGTTTGTTGACGGTCACAAGAGGATCCGTCGTACAAAATTTCAGGCAAATCGGATAATAATTGCGACCTCTAGAGGCTCAAGAACTCAAGATCCCAGATCGGTTTATATGGCAGCTATATCAGGTTATGAACCGATTTGAAACTTGTTTCAGCCAAATCGGATAAGAATTGCGCCCTTTAGAGGCTCAAGAAGTCAATAATCAAGATCGGTTTATATGGCAGCTATATCAGGTTATGGACCGATTTGAACCATGCTTAGCAGTTTGTGATACCAAAACACTACCTGTAAAATCTCAGTCAAGAAGTTCAAGACCCAAGATCGGTTTATATGGAAGCTATATAGGTTTATGCACCTATTTTAACCATACTTGGCACAGTTGTTTGATATCATAGCAAAATACGTTGTGCAAATTTCATTCTAATCGGATAAGAATTGCGCCCTCTAGAGGCTCAAGAAGTCAAGACCCAAGATAGTTTATATGGCAGCTATATCAAAACATAGACCGATATGGCCCATTTACAATCCCAACCGACCTACACTAATAGGAAGTATTTGTGCAAAATTTGCAGTGGCTAGCTTTACTCCTTCGAAAGTTAGCGTGCTTTCGACAGACAGACTGACGGACATGGCTAGATCGACATGAAATGTCACGACGATCTAGAATATATATACTTAATGGGGTCTCAGACGAATATTTCGAGTAGTAACAAACAGAATGACGAAATTAGTGGAGGGTATAAAAATTAATAAAACAACAAACAAATAAAAATTTAACAAGTAAAAAAGCGTTAAGTTGTGCCGGGCCGAACTTTGAATACCCCCACCTCGGGTATATATATAAACCACCTTTCGTCAAAATCCGGTGAAAAATGCATACCTTGCAGCTATATCGAAATATGTTCCGATTTGGTCCAAATACTAATAAATACAAGTCATTGTTCAATTGTGCATAACAAAATATTGATCTTTTTAGTAGCCATAACCGATCCAAAGACGACACGGATGTCGAAAAGCCTAACATAAGTCACTGATGGATCGATTTCATAATTTGCTTCTAAATACATACAATAGCTTGTATTCGAATGGAAAAATCGACTCTTTATTTTCAAAGACTGCAATTTTCACAATACACAAACAAGTAAAAAGGCGTTTAGTTCGGCCGGGCTGAACTTTGGATACCCACCACCTCGGGTATATATGTAAACCACCTTCCATCAAAATCCGGTGAAAATTGCATACCTTATGTCCCATAGCAGTTATATCGAAATATGTTCCGATTTCAATTGTTTCATTGTTCAATTGTGCATAACAAAATATTGATCTTTTTAGTAGCCATAACCGATCTGAACCAAAGACGACACGGATGTCGAAAAGCCTAACATAAGTCACTGTGTCAAATTTCCGTAAAATCGGACAAAGTTGTCGAAGAGCCTATCACAACTCACTGTCCCAAATTTCGGGACAGCATTTTTACCCTTGCCGGCCGTATTGCCTGCAAACTGCAATGACGGGATATGTTGTTTACTACAATGTTGTTGTCAAGTCAAAGTAAACCTTTTGCCGTTCATTAAATCAATTGTGTGGTGGCTGAGTTGGTAGAGTATTCGCCTAGCATTTGAAGCTATCTGAGTTCAAATCACGTTGGCAGCAAGATGTGGATTTTCAACAAAGGTCGAAACGGTATAAAAATAACAATCAACATGCGAAAAGGGTTAGTTTTCGAACGAAAATATAAATAAAAGTTTCATTCAAAAAGTATCTTATTTCAATGTCAATTTGTTTTCTTATTCTTTTTTATAGCCGAGTCCGCTGAAAATTTTTAAAATTTTTTTCCACCGCAGCATTCGAACCCAGGCGTTCAACGTAATGGGCGGATATGCTAACCTCAGCTCTACAATGGCCTCCAATTTTTTGCATATAAAAACTGTTATGAATGAAACTCTTAAATTGAAGTAAAATTCACTTTACCTAAACCCACACATTTCCAGCCTTTTTATGTATGTACTCGTATATATAAATGTGTCCTTTATTTACAATTGGCGTATATTAAATATATTGCAATAAGATATGACCAATATTAACTGTTCAGTGTGAACATTTGGCATCGACAAGCTCTATCCATTTAGCTCTATTGTTGGCCAAAGCCTTTGCCTGATTCTGCTATATATGGGTTGATTTCAACTCTGTTTTCGTCCAACGGATCCATGTGTTTTTCGGGCGTCCCCTCCTTCGCTGTCCTTGCGGGTTCCAGTTTAGGACATATCTCGCTATATCATCGCAAGGTCGGCGTAGGATACGACACAACCAAGTCCATTTTCTCTACCGGATTTCTACATCGACAGGGGAAGTGTTTGCTCTTATTTGCAGTTTTTCATTTGAAATACGGTTTGGCAAGAAAATTCGAAGTATTTGCCAAAGGCAGCGATTTATAAAAACTTGGATTTTGCGGGTAGTCGCTTGTGTCAAGCTCCAAATTGTACAGCCATATAATAAAATAGATTTCACAGTATTATTGAAGATTCTAACATTTGTATATTGTGAGATGTCACTGCGTATGTCTGCTTCCGATCCTCCGTCCTTTGTTATTTTGCTGCCAAGATAGGAGAAGTTGTCAATGTCTTTAAGGACATGGTCGTTTATTGTGAGCGGTGTATTTGATGTTCCTATCCTCATCAATTTCGTCTTTGTCATCTTTATCTCCATGCCTGCTTTGGCAGCCTTTTCATTCAATCTAATCAATTTCGCCTTTATGTGCTCAGCTTTTCTATAAAAATTGAAAATGAATCTAAACAAGTAAGAGCGTGCTAAGTTCGGCCGGGCCGAATCTTATATACCCTCCACCATTGATCGCATTTGTCGAGTTCTATGCGCGGTATCTCTTTTTAGACAAATAATAATAATTGAATAAGAACTGTTATCCTATTGGAGCTATATCAAGTTATAGTCCGATTTGGACCATAACTGAATGCTGATTGACATTGTAGAAGTCATTGTGTAATATTTCAGTTCATTCGGATAAAAATTGCGCCTTGTAAGGGCTTAAGAAGCAAAATCGGGAGATAGGTTTATATGGGAGCTGTATCAAGCTATTGATCGATTCAGACAATACTAGACACGTATATTGAAGGTCATGAGAGAAGGCCTTGTACAAAATTTCAGCCAAATCGGATGAGAATTGCGCCCTCTAGAGGTTCGAGAAGTCAAGATCCCAGATCGGTTTATATGGCAGCTATATCAGGTTCTATATCGATTTAGGCCATACTTAGCACAGTTATTGGAAGTCATAACAAAACACCTCATGCAAAATTTAAGCCAAATCGGATGAGAATTGCGCCATCACTTGGCTCAAGAAGTCAAGATCCAAGATCGGTTTATATGACAGCTATACCAGATTATGAACCGATTTGAATCATACTTAGCATAGTTGTTGAAAGTAATACCAAAACACTACGTGCAAAATTTTAGTTAAATCGGACGATAATTGCGCCCTCTAGAGGCTCAAGAAGTCAAGACCCAAGATCGGTTTATATGACAGCTATACCAGATTATGAACCGATTTGAACCATACTTGACAAAATTGTTGGATATCACAACAAAATACGTCGTGCAAAATTTCATTCCAATCGGATAAGATTTGCGCCTTCTAGAGGTTCAAGCAGCTATATCAGGTTATGGACCGATTTATACCATACTTTGCACAATTGTTGGATATCATACCAAAACACGTCGTGCAAAATTTCATTCAAATCGAATAAGAATTGCGCACTCTAGAGGCTCAAGAAGTCAAGACCCATGATCGGTTTATATGGCAGCTATATCAGGTTATGGACCGATTTATACCATACTTTGCACAATTGTTGGATATCATACCAAAACACGTCGTGCAAAATTTCATTCAAATCGGATAAGAATTGCGCACTCTAGAGGCTCAAGAAGTCAAGACCCAAGATCAGTTTATATGGCAGCTATATCAAAACATGGACCGATATGGCCCATTTACAATACCAACCGACCTACACTAATAAGAAGTATTTGTGCAAAATTTCAAGCGGCTAGCTCTACTCCTTCAGAAGTTAGCGTGCTTTCGACAGACAGACGGACGGACGGACGGACATGGCTAGATCGACATAAAATTTCGCGACTATCAAGAATATATATACTTTATGGGGTCTCAGACGAATATTACGAGTAGTTACAAACAGAATGACGAAATTAGTATACCCCCATCCTATGGTGGAGGGTATAAAAAAACTCATGTCTTGCTGCCACCGACATTTACGAGTAACACCGGAGTACGAACAAGTAATAAGGCACTAAGTTCGGCCGGGTCGATCTTTTGATACTCACCACCTCGCATATATATATTATAAACCTTTCGGCACAATACGGTGAAAAATTAATCATTTGTTCCGATCTCGGTATATCCACCAACTATATCCAATTCTGGACCAATCTGGGCCGTATTGAATAGCGATATCGTGGAGCATAACATAACTTGCTAAACAAAACTTCAACGAAATGGGACAATAAATACCCCTGTTACTAGCTCAAAACCCTAAATTGAGCGATCGGTGTGTATGGCAGTTATATCGAAATATAGACGGATCTTAACCATACTCGGTACGAATGTCGTAAGGGCTAACTCAACTCATTGTGCCTAATTTTAGCGAAATCTGTTAATAAATTCAGATTTAGATTCTAAAACCTTAAATCGGCAGGTCACTATAGATGGCATCTATATACAAATCAGAACCGATCCGATCCATATACAAATCTGATCGCACAAGACTTTACATCGAGAGATTGGTCTATATAGCGGCTATATGCAAATCTGAACCGATCTGGGTCCAATAAAACAAAAAAACAAGTAAAAACGTGCTAAGTTCGGCCGGGCCGAATCTTATATACCCTTCACCATGGATCGCATTTGACGAGTTCTTTTCCCGGCATCTCTTTTTTGGCAAAAAAATGAAATGAGAAAAGATTTGCTCTGCTATTAGAGCGATATCAAGATATAGTCCGGTTTGGACCACAATTAAATTATATGTTGGAGACCTGTGTAAAATGTCAGCCAATTCGAATAAGAATTGCGCCCTTTGTGGCCTCAAGAAGTAAAATAGAGAGATGGATTTGTATGGGAGCAGTATCGGGCTATAGACCGATTCAGACCATAATAAACACGTATGTTAATGGTCATGAGGGAATCCGTCGTACAAAATTTCAGGCAAATCGAAGAATACTTGCGACCTCTAGAGGCTCAAGAAATCAAGATCAAAGATCGGTTTATACTGCAGCTATATCTGGTTATGAACCGACATGTACCTTATTTGACATAGTTGTTGAAAGTAACAATAAAAAACGTCTTGCAAAATTTCAGCCAAATCGGATAGGAATTGCGCCCTCTAGACGCTAAAGAAGTCAAGTCCCCAGATCTGTTTATATGACAGCTATATCAGGTTACGAACCGATTTGAACCATACATGGCACAGTTGTTGGATATCATAACAAAATACTACGTGCCAAAATTCATTCAAATTTGATAATAATTGGGCCCTCCAGAGGCTCAAGAAGTCAAGACCCAAGATCGGTTTATATGGCAGCTATATCCGGTTATGGACCGATTTGAAACGTAGTTGGCACAGTTGTTGGATATCATAACAAAATATGTCGTGCAAAATTTCATTCCAATCGGATAAGAACTGCGCACTCTAGAGGCTCAAGAAGTCAAGACCCAAGATCGGTTTATATGGGAGCTATATCAGGTTATGGGCCGATTTAAACCATACATGGCACAGTTGTTGGATATCATAACAAAATACGTCGTGCAAAATTTCATTCCAATCGGATAAGAATTGCGCACTCTAGAGGCTCAAGAAGTCAAGACCAAGTCAAGATATGGCCCATTTACAATACCAACCGACCTACACTAATAAGAAGTATTTGTGCAAAATTTCAAGCGGCTAGCTTCACTCCTTCGGAAGTTAGCGTGCTTTCGACAGACAGACGGACGGACGGACATGGCTAGATCGACATAAAATTTCACGACGATCAAGAATATATATACTTTATGGGGTCTCAGACGAATAATTCGAGTAGTTACAATCAGAATGACGAAATTAGTATACCCCCCATCCTATGGTGGAGGGTATAACAATCAGAATGACGAAATTAGTATACCCCCATCCTATGGTGGAGGGTATAAAAATATGTCGAGGGTCCTAGCACAATTCACTGACCCAAATGTCAGCGAAATCGCATGATAATTACGGGTTTTATGGCCTTCAAACCCTTAATCGGCAGATCGGTCTACATGACAGCTATATCTAAATATAGTCCGATCTGAACCATATTTATGTCTGATGTCGGGACGCTTAAAACAACTCACTGTTTCAAGTTTCAGCGAAATCGGGTAATAAATGCAGCTTTTATGGCTTTGACCATAAATCGGCAGATCGTTCTATATGGCAGCCAGAGACGTAGCCCAAAATGATTTTGTCAAAAGAAAAAATTTAAATTAAATTTATTCTAAACAAAAAATTACCGTAACATTTCTTAAAATGAAATAATATATATTTATAGTATTCTACAAAGTCAATATTTAGCTGAAGCCAGGTCCACCTAACGGTTATTTTTCTTAACTACACAATTGTATAAAAATATTTTTAATACAATTTTTTCCGAAAGGCTAGATTTTAATGAGATTTTATAAAGACTAAATTTCAACGAAAATCTCTCCAAAGACAACCCAACCTCGAGATTATTTTTTAAAGCCAAATTTTCAAAAAAAATGTATTTTTCGACATAACAGTGTGCTTAAACATTTTTAAAGTCTTTTTATTATGCTTACCGGTCCCAAAGAACATTTTTCTAAAATTCATTCTATAGACAAATTTCAATAAATATTTTAAAAGACACAATTTAAATCGATTGTCCGATTTTGATGAAATTTTATGTATTCATAATTTAGAGAATTTATATTGCAATTTTTTTCAATATACTGAATTTTAATATTTTTTGAAAAACAAAAAAATATTTCTTTAGCCACTTTCGTTTGATTTTTGGGATATAAAATTTTAGCGAAATCGGGAAAAAAATAATGGTTTTATGGCCTTATGACCCGATCTGAAACTGTGCCAAATTTCAACTGAATATCTCAATTTTTTAAGTGATTACAACAGACGGATGGACAGACACATGGACATCTTTAACGCGCCTTAGAATTTTACGACGTTCCGAAATGGATATTTCGATGTGTTGCAAACGGAATAACTAAATGAATATGCCCCCTATCCTGTGGTGGTGGGTATAAAAGAGCTACCAGTTGCAGTTCTATGGTGCGCACCGGTTAAAACATGTGTTGTTTTTGATAGCCTACAACTATTCTATAGGACCGTATTGGTCAAAGTAGAATCCATTTGAAAGGCCAGTGGAATCCTAGTGACTATCTTAGATATCATTTTGCTTATATTAAACAAGCTGACCACAGTTGCTCGGCCAAAATTGCCTTACAAGTCCAACAGGCTGAAAATGTGACAATGTAAATGAAAGTTTTTTGGAATTGAGTAATCCATCATCCAAAATTAAAGAGCAACAACAACTATATTGAAACAATTTTTGTTTTCGTAAAAGGTTAGGCTTAGACAAGGATTATGTTTTAGTTTTTTAATTAATTTCTTTAAAATATGGTAGCCTTTTATAACCTTCACCATTCGATGGGGTATATTAATTTTCTTAATCCAAACATAAACACGTTTGAAGAGTTTTCTTTTGATAAATCAATACCGTGGTATTGATGGTAAACATGCATGTTTAGTCGGTCAAATGTTAGTCTATGTTTTTTCGGTATGTGTCCTCTAAAAGGCGATCGCACTTATTGTTCTCGTAAATTGACTATTATCCCATTATAATTAAACGCTATTTGCTCACAGCTCAAGTGTCACTTACATGGTAAAACAATTGAACGTTAGCGAAGAGTGGTTGATGGTGTATTAAGTCGCCCCAACGACCGCCCATGTCATTAGTTGCGATATCAAATTTCATTAGCGAAGTAATGCCATTTGGTGTTTTTGACCAAAGCTTCCGCCTAGGGCACCTCAGTCAACGCCACAACGGTCCATTAAATGCACAAATATTGTTGTTGGCCTCGACGTTGTTTGTTCCTCTATGTGGCCGAACAAAAAGGATACATCTTTCGCACCCATACGAATGTATGCACATCGTTGTTCAATTATGTGTGCACTTACATACCTAGGCATATATATTACCACCACCTACACACACGCTCTTCCGTTTGTCCCCTTGCATGTTTGTGTGTAGTAGTTATAATAACTATAAAAATATTATTTTTCAATCAATAAAATGTCAATTTGTTATTATGCCAACAGCAATGTGATGTTTCACTTGAATGTCTGCAACTGTTTACAGAAAACAATCCCTTGCACCCTTCATCCACCCCCTCGCCCAAATAAAAGAACACGAACGTCCACAAGATGTTGATCGAAATTGTGTGCTTGCATGCAAGTGAGTGTGTGTGTGGATGTAGATGTCCTCCCACGATTGGCCAGTTCTGATATTTATGCTCAGAACCATAAAAATGTTCGAGCATTTGTACGAGTATCAATTTGTTTGACTTTTTGGTTGAGTGCATAAAACAGTGATTGTTTGTTTAATAAAATGGATACAAATAGCGATAGCACAGAAAAAGCTGGAGACCAGGGGGACGCAACCGACAACAATACCAATAATTGCGGTTGACATGGCCATCCATCCCCCAAACAACCCGTCACCTTGCCTTTACCCTATATTACACGTGGACGAAGCCCAACAGCACTCAGTAAATTTCTCCTGAATGACCGAAATCGAATGACCAAACTAGGTTTGTACTTGAGCACTTCATTAGAATATAACTGTTTTCAAAACGGTTTTGGTTATCCATTTAGAAAGTGTGTCTTGGATAGCTACCTTGATTTTTATCATCCAGTTGAGTCATGCCATTTTGAACTGTTTGATGGAAAGAACACACAAATACCAAATTCGACAATTCGATACAGGCACTTAGAACAAGACCTAATTATTTTCTTTGTGGTTGGCCTGCATTTCTTATTCAGTAGGGCGACAGATTTCAAACTCTGGAGTATGAGCGGTGCCGTGCATATTATACTCTACACCTACCCTATCAGTGTAAACTGAGCGTATATGTTTATAAAACTGCCAAATATCCGACGTATATGTATGTAAATATTTATATGCAAATCCGAACCGAATTCATCCTAATCTAGATATGGTACTGACTTATAAAAAACTTTTCAAAAAAGGTGTTAATGGCTTTAATAATGTTTGACATAGAAATTCGATTTTCGTTTGTCTCACGGCAAGTGAATGGTAAACAAGGCATACGTTGAACATAATTTTAATTGTACGAATTAATTGTTATTTGATAGTACAAATTGTTCATTGATCAAGATTATGTTGTGTTACCTTTCACACACATATGATGCGAAAATAAGTGAGAACGAGTCAAATATATGTGTCATTTCTATCAGAAACAGACACAAAGTAGCGTGGCCAGAAAATTAGAAAGCGTAGTTTTTTTATCCTTCCATAAAATATAATTCATTCAATTATAACTTTAAATTAATTATAATTTAAAAATTAATGAGAAGAACGATACGCTGAAAACGGAAAAATAGGATAAGAACCAATGGAATTCCAAACACAACAAACCGAAGGACATTGTATTGTAGAATGCAGCCGGGATATTTATAAACATTATTTATATTATCTTATTTTATTATACACTAGCTGGACAGGGCCCGCCCCGCTGCGCCTTCTTTTACTTTATATGGAACAAAATTATTCTTTGAATATTTATTTTCGACAATTAAAGAGCTTTTGCTTCGAAAATAGTATATCGCTTGACAAACAGTTTAACAATATAAATGCCTTTATCTGAATCCCATATGATCTTTATTGGTCTATGAATTCGCTCGGAAGGTTTAGCGTCATTTACTCCATTCGTAAGTCTTTATTTCAGCCAGATATTGTCATGATGTCTGATATAGGTGTGTTTTCGTGTTTGAGGTGGTACCTTTGACACTTGGTCTTGCAGTAAAATATCATGCTATTCTCTCAAATACCATTTATTTAAGCCCCATATAGCAATTGGTTTAAGGGGAGTTAATGGGATGAAGCGTCCTCGAACAATATGTACACTTTGGGGGGTGTTTTGGGAAAGGGGCGGCGTCCCAAATACATGGTCCTGTTTGTGGGGTGTTATGGTGGAGGGGTAGATCCCCTAAAAATTGGTCCTGAAAGTGGGTATCAATTTCATACTGTTCTTCCGGTAAATATGCGCGATTTTCGGTTGTTTTGGGGAGTGGGGTGGTCCTCCAAACACTTATCCCTGAAAACATATCACCGTCGTGCTTTACTCTCAAATATCCCATACTGCCATTGGCCTCAAGATTTGATATCAATTTCGTTTTCGCCAAATACCTGTAATTTAAACCCCTTATTGCAAAAGTCAGCAAATATGTCCGGTTCGGGGTATGGGTCCTAAAAACTATGAATATCGAGCTCCACTGTATTGAAGACCCAAATTGTCTTGGTGAGCAAATACGTCCTACTTGGGGATTGTTATGGTGGTGGGATGTCCCCTAGACAGTTGGTCCCGTAAGTTGATATCAGATTCTTGATCTACTCCCAAATACCTTTCATTTGAACGCCACATTTCCATAGTCGGCAAACATGATCGGTTTTTCGGTGTTTTGGGGAATGGGGCGGCCGTTCAGTGACTTGGTCCTGAAAATATCAGATTAGTGTTCTACTCTAAAATACCTCTCATTTGAGACCTATATTGAAATGGTCAGCAAATACGTCCTATATGGGTGTTGTTATGGGGGTGGGATGGCCCCATAGAAACTTTTTCCGAATATTGAATCAAATTCGTGCTTTACTTCCAAAGACCATTATGGTCGTAAATTTGTTCTCTTTGGCGGATGTTTTTGGCAGAGGCGGCCCCCCCAAATCACTTGGTCCCACACTTGGATATCAGATTCTCATTCTACATTAAATTACGTTTTATTAAGCCCCATATTGCCATGGTTAGTAAGTAATTATTTACTGACCATGATTATTTACTGACCATGGCAATATGAATGTAGAATGAGAATCTGATATCCAAGTGTGGGGGTGTTTTTGGGAAGATTTGGACCCCAGAAACTTGGTCCCACAATTGGATATCAAATACGTTTTCTTATCCCAAATTCCTTTTATTTGAGTAGGATTATAACATATGTGGATCTAGATTTCGTGGTATTGTACGCAAAATGCTATGACTGGTATTAATTGCGTTTCATGTTAAATATGTATTGTATATAAAATAATTTGTTTATAATACTCTTTACAGACCATGGCCCGGACAATGAAGAGAGGGTCATAATGTAAGCGACTCTCTTTCTTCTTTTTTTCGAAGCCTATATATATTTTATTATGCAATATATCTCATGTTTTATACGAAATTTTATCGAATAAAGTAAAAATTTGTTATTCATGTGAAAAATATGAATTATTTTTTTTTATTTCTCATTTCATTGCTCATTTCAATACCATACGGTATTGATAGTAAAGCAACAACGTATATTATGAAATCAATACCATATGGTACGGATGAAAAATAAACAAGTACAAGCGTTTTAAGTTCGGCCGGGCCGAATCTTATATACCCTCCACCATAGATCGCATTTGTCGAGTTCTTTTCCCGGCATCTCTTCTTAGGCAAAACAGGATATAAGAAAAGATTTGCTCTGCTGTTAGAGCGATATCAAGATATGGTCTGGTTTGGACCACAATTAAATAATATGTTGGAGACCTGTGTAAAATGTCAGCCAATTCGAATAAGAATTGCGCCGTTTGGGGGCTCAAGAAGTAAAATAGAGAGATCGATTTATATGGGAGCTGTAACGGGCTATAGACCGATTCAGACCATAATAAACACGTATGTTGATGGTCATGAGAGAATCCGTCGTACAAAATTTCAGGCAAATCGGATAATAATTGCGACCTGTAGAGGCTCAAGAAGTCAAGATCCCAGATCGGTTTATATGACAACTATATCAGGTTATGAACCGATTTAACCCATACATGGCACAGTTGTTGGATATCATAACAAAACACGTCGTGCAAAATTTCATTCCAATGGGATAAGAATTGCGCTTCTAGAGGCTCAAGAAGTCAAGACCCAAGATCGGTTTATATGGCAGCTATATCAGGTTATGAACCGATTTTAACCATACATGACACAGTTGTTGGATATCATAACAAAACACGTCGTTCCAAAATTCATTCAAATCGAATAAGAATTGCGCCCTCTAGAGGCTCAAGAAGTCAAGACCCAAGATCGGTTTATATGACAACTATATCAGGTTATGAACTGATTTGAACCATACTTGGCACAGTTGTTGGATATCATAACGAAATACTTCGTGCAAAAATTCATTCAAATCGGATAAGAATTGCGCACTCTAGAGGCTCAAGAAGTCAAGACCCAAGATCGGTTTATATGGCAGCTATATCAGGTTATGGACCGATTTGAACCATACTTAGCACAGTTGTTGGATATCATAACAAAACACGTCGTGCAAAAATTCATTCTGATCGGATAAGAATTGCGCACGCTAGAGGCTCAAGAAGTCAAGACCCAAGATCGGTTTATATGGCAGCTATATCAGGTTATGGACCGATTTGAACTATACTTGGCACAGTTGTTGGATATCGTAACAAAACACGTCGTGCAAAATTTCATTCCAATCGGATAAGAATTGCGCACTCAAGAGGCTCAAGAAGTCAAGACCCAAGATCAGTTTGTATGGCAGCTATATCAAAACATGAACCGATATGGCCCATTACAATACCAACCGACCTACGCTAATAAGAAGTATTTGTGCAAAATTTCAAGCGGCTAGCTTTACTCCTTCGGAAGTTAGCGTGCTTTCGACAGACAGACGGACGGACGGACGGACGGACAGACGGACGGACAGACGGACGGACATGGCTAGATCGACATAAAATTTCACGACGATCTATCAGCGTCTATGGAGTTGATAACCACTTAAATTGGATTTTATAGCTTATCAGAAATCTAAATTACAGAATTGTTAATAAATAATTCAAATTCCTTTATAGGAACGATTTTAGCAAAATGTTTAATCGAATGTACAAATTTCTTAATTGAACTCAATTTTTTTATTTTTTCTGTAAAGCATTTTTCGTAAAATAATGCATTGTGCAAAATTTTTGAGACCGGTTAATAAATGCGCTGGAAATAAGGTTGCCAGGCCCCCTAAGCTCCAAGTCGGGAAACGCAAAACTGACGGTCGGAATTAGTCGGGATTCTTGGAAAAAAATCAAAAAATTACAAATTATTACAAACAAAGGAATTCAAGGGCGATATTTTTTAGGCATTTTTGGTAAAAATTTGCTTTATGTAACGATGCTGTTTCAAAACATTTTCCTGAGAGCAAGTCACATTTTCTTTGGCGACAAGCTGGATAAAAACACTAAAAGAGCGGCCATCGGCGGTCACTACTGCCCATCAATTACTTGAGATGGAAAATTACTGGCCGTTCGTAGACTCCAATTCTTGTACGTTCGCTCGGTTAAGTATACACGATAATTTTAACAGTGTACGATCTGCTCAGTTGGGATAGTTTTCTTCTTAGAGAACATGATGTTGGGAAATTCATCACTTTCCAGCAACTGGCACGTAGTTTTTACCAAACTCAAAGCAATAGTCAAGGCAAAAGTTGGTCATGTCGAACAAAATTGTATGGATTACGGAATTTGTATTACTTCCACACATTTTTATACCCACCACCATAAGATGGGGGGTATACTAATTTCGTCATTCTGATTGTAACTACTCGAAATATTCGTCTGAGACCCCATAAAGTATATATATTCTTGATCGTCGTGAAATTTTATGCTGATCTAGCCATGTCCGTCCGTCTGTCCGTCCGTCCGTCCGTCTGTCTGTCGAAAGCACGCTAACTTCCGAAGCAGTAAAGCTAGCCGCTTGAAATTTTGCATAAATACTTCTTATTAGTGTAGGTCGGTTGGTATTGTAAATGGGCCATATCGGTCCATGTTTTGATATAGCTGCCATATAATCCGATCTTGGGCCTTGACTTCTTGAGCCTCTAGAGTGCGCAATTCTTATCCGATTGGGATGAAATTTAGCACGACGTGTTTCGATGTTATATCCAACAACTGTGCCAAGTATGGTTGAAATCGGTTCATAACCTGATATAGCTGCCATGTAAACCAATCTGGGGTCTTGACTTCTTGAGCCTCTAGAGTGCGCAATTCTTATCCGATTGGAATGAAATTTTGCACGACGTGTTTTGTTACGATATCCAACAACTGTGCCAAGTATGGTTCAAATTGGTTCATAACCTTATATAGCTGTCATATAAACAGATCTTGGGTCTTGACTTCTTGAGCCTCTAGAGGGCGCAATTCTTATCCAATTTGAATGAATTTCGGCACGTAGTATTTTGTTATGATATCCAACAACTGTGTCAAATAAGGTTCAAATCGGTTCATAACCTGATATAGCTGCCATATAAACCGATCTGGGATCTTGACTTCTTGAGCCTCTAGAAGTCGCAATTATTATCCGATTTGCCTGAAATTTTGTACGACGGATTCTTTCATGACCATCAACATACGTGTTTATTATTGCCTGAATCGGTCCATAGCCCGATACAGCTCCCATATAAATCGATCTCTCTATTTTACTTTTTGAGCTCACAAAGAGCGCAATTCTTATTCGAATTGGCTGACATTTTACACAGGTCTCCAACATATAATTTAATTGTGGTCCAAACCGGACCATATCTTGATATCGCTCTAATAGCAGAGCAAATCTTTTCTTATATCCTTTTTTTTGCCTAAGAAGAGATGCCGGGAAAAGAACTCGACAAATGCGATCCATGGTGAAGGGTATATAAGATTCGGCCCGGCCGAACTTAGCACGCTTTTACTTGTTCTATTTTGAAACAATTAAAATTATTTACGCAAAGGAAAAGATATATTGAATTGATAACTCCTCATGTAAGATTCTCGAGTCGACAAGTTACTCCCCTCCTCAGTTGCCAAAAATATTTAAAACTAATAGCAATTCATGTGTGGGGTGTGCGGGAAAGATGATGAGACGTTGGAGCATTTCCTTTGTCATTGCTCTGCTTTCGCGTCTAACAGATACCGGCACTTAGGTGGAGACACAATACCAGACATGAACCAACTTAGGGGAGTGGTATTGAAAACAATTAAGGATTTTGGAAGTAGCACGGAATTCCTAACTTAAACATTTTCTTTTTAGAGGTTACTTTATAGTTTTTAGAGCGCACAACAATCCGATTACTGGCTTAGGTGTATGTCATGGGGCGGATTAATATCTGCACCCTCTTTTCAATCTAACCTAACCTAATAGCAATTGATATTAATGTTCAATCTTTTGATTAACTAGCTGAACTAAGCCCGCTCCGCTGCGCCTTCTTTAACATTGTATGGAACAGATAGTGAAATAACATGCTATGAAGGTAGTATGTGTATATCGCTTGACTAACAGTATAACAATATAAATATCCTCATCTGAATCCCATATGATTTAATTGGTCTATGAATTCGCTCAGAGGGTTTAGGGTCATTTTAGTTTGTTAGATGTACTCCATTCTTAAAAGACTTTTTTGAACCCAATATTCTCATGGGGATTTTGGGAGTTGGTAGGCATCCAGGTTGGTATGGACCCCCAGAAACGAGGTCCCAGAAATAATGGTTATGAATTTTGTGCTCTACTTTCAAATACCTTTCTTTTGAGCCCCATATTGCCATGATCGGGGGTGCGATGGTCCCCCAGAAACTTAGCCCTGAAAAAAATATCAGCATCTTGCTCTTCTCTCAAATACCACCAAACACTTGGCCCCAATATCGAATTTATCAAATTCGTTTTCCAATCTCAAATACCTTTCATTTGAGCCACATATTGCAGTGGTCGGTAAATTTGTACTTTTTGGGGGGTGTTTTCGAGAAGGGCCAGTGCCCTAAATACATGGTCGCACATTTCGATATCATATTCGTTTTTACTCCCAAACATCCCATATTGCGATGGTCAGTAAATAATTGCTGTTTGTGGTGTGTTTTGGGGAAGGGGGTAGACCCCCAAAAAATTGGTCCCGAAAGTGGATATCAATTCAAGTTCTATTCATTTGAGCCCCACATTGACATAGTGGGTAAATATGTCCGATTTAGGGGTGTTTTGTGGAGCCCTGAAAATATATCAGCATCTCGCTCAACTCTCAAACATGTTTTATCTAAACCCCTTATTGCCATTGCCCTCAAAATTCGATAGCAAATTCGTTTTTATGCCCACCACCGAAGGATGGCGGTATATTCATTTTGTCATTCCGTTTGAAACACATCGAAATGTCCATTTCCGACCCTATAACGTGTATATATTCTTGATTAGCGTAAAAATCTAAGACTATCTAGACATATCCGTCCGTCTGTCTGTTGAAATCACGCTACAGTCTTCAAAAATATAGATATTGAGCTGAAACTTTGCACAGCTTCTTTTTTTGTCCATAAGCAGGTTAAGTTCGAAGATGGGTTATATCGGACTATACCTTGATATAGCCCCCATATGACCGATACGCCGATTTAGGGTCTTAGGCCAATAAAAGCCACATTTATTATCCGATTTTGCTGAAATTTGAGACAGTGAGTTGGGTTAGGCCCTTCGACATTCTTAGTGAGTTTGGCCCAGATCGGTTCGGATTTGGATATAGCTGCCATATAGACCAATTATCCGATTAAGGGTCTTAGGCCCACAAAAGCCACATTTATTATCCGATGTTGCTAAAATTTGGGACAGTGAGTTGAGTTATTTGGCTGAGATCGGTCCAGATTTTGATATAGCTGCCATATAGACCGATCCTCCTATTTATGGTCATAGGCCCATAAAAGCCACATTTATTATCCGATTTTGCTGAAATGTGGGACAGTGAGTTGTGTTAGGCAAAATGGGCCATATCTTCCGATCTTCCGATTTGACTTGAGCCACTGGAAGCCGCATTTTTGTCCGATTTAGCTGAATTTGAGCATGTAGTTTTCCGACTTAATAACCTGATATAGCTCCAATATAAACCGATCTCCCGATTTGTATTCTTGAGCCATTACATGCCGCAATTTTTGTCCGATTTGTCAGAAATTTTGCACGTAGTGTTTTGTTATGACTTTCAACAACTGTGCCAAATACGGTACAAATTGTTCTATAACCTGATATAGGTCCCATATAAGCCGATCTCCAGATTTGAGCCCCTGGAAGCCGCAATTTTTGTCCGATCCGGCTAAAATTTTACAAATGATGTTCTGTTATAACTTCCAAAAACTGTGCCAAGTACGGTCTAAAACGGTCTATAACCAGATAAAGTTCCCATATAAACCGATCTCCCGATTTGAGTTCTTGAGCACTCAGAAGCCACAATTTATATCCCATTTGGCTGAAATTTTGCATGTAGTATTTTGTTATGACTTCCAAAAACTGTAAGGCCAAAATCGGTCTATAACCTGATATAGCTCCCATGTATCCGGTCTCTCGATCAACCTTGTTCGGTTCCCAGAATCCTTAATTTTTGCTGCTTTGTCAGAAGTTTGGTGTGTAGAATAAAATTGTGCCCAACAACTTAATTTGTTTTGTATAAATTTTTAGCAGAATCCATGGTGGTGGGATCCCAAGTTTCGTTTCGGCCGAACTTAGCACGCTTTTACTTGTGTTTAAGTCACTATAAGAGAGCACACAAAATTTCGCTTTAATCGCACCACCCATCTATGAGATCTGGCGTTCCTGAAAATTAATGTAAGGTGGAGGGTCTA
The DNA here is from genome assembly GCF_963082655.1 of Stomoxys calcitrans. Classification (NCBI taxonomy): domain Eukaryota; kingdom Metazoa; phylum Arthropoda; class Insecta; order Diptera; family Muscidae; genus Stomoxys; species Stomoxys calcitrans. The sequence goes on along the minus strand of NC_081554.1, from coordinate 111,727,904 downwards.
CCCCTATTTTCACCACGGGATCATTAGGCGCCATCTTCAAGAAAATCGGTTCAGTTGTTTATGAGTCTATAAGGAACACACAAACAAACACAAGTTGATTTTTATACCCTCCACCATAAGATAGGGGTATACTAATTTTGTCATTCTGTTTGTAACACCTCGAAATATGCGTCTAAGACCCCATAAGGTATATATTTCTGATCGTCATGACATTTTAAGTCGAACTAGCCATGTCCGTCAGTCCGTCTGTAGAAAGCACGATCACTTACGAAGGAGTAAAGCCTTTCGCTTTGAATTTTGGACAAATACTTTCCGTTGTAAATGGTCCAAATCGGTCCATGTTTTGATATATTTGCCATATAAACCGATATTGGACCTTGACTTCTTGAGCCTCTAGAGGGAAGTTGTGCAACTGGTGTTTTAGTATCACTTTCAATAACTGGGTTACATATGGTTCAATTCGTTTCATAACCTGATATAGCTGCCATATAAACCGATCTTTGATCTTTACTTCTTGAGACGCTAGCGGGAGCAATTCTTATCCGATTTGGCTTAAACTTTGTACGAGGTATTTCGTTATGACTTCCAATAACTGTGCTAAATATGGCGCAAGTCGGGACATAACTTGATATAGCTGCTATATAAACCAATTTAAGATCTTGACTTCTTGAGGCTCTAGAAGGCGCAATTCTCATCCGACTTGGCTGAAATTTTGTACCTCGGCTTTTCTTATGACCTTCAATATGCGTGTCTAATATGGTCTGAATCGATCTATAGCTTGATACAGCTCCCATATAAACCGATCTCCCGATTTTGCTCTTGAGCCCATACGAGGCGCTATTCTTATCCGCATGGATTGATATAAAGGGTGATTTTTTTGAGGTTAGGATTTTCATGCATTAGTATTTGACAGATCACGTGGGATTTCAGACATGGTGTCAAAGAGAAAGATGCTCAGTATGCTTTGACATTTCATCATGAATAGACTTACTAACGAGCAACGCTTGCAAATCATTGAATTTTATTACCAAAATCAGTGTTCGGTTCGAAATGTGTTCAAATTTTGACAAATTTTGTTCAGCGATGAGGCTCATTTCTGGTTGAATGGCTACGTAAATAAGCAAAATTGCCGCATTTGGAGTGAAGAGCAACCAGAAGCCGTTCAAGAACTGCCCATGCATCCCGAAAAATGCACTGCTTGGTGTGGTTTGTACGCTGGTGGAATCATTGGACCGTATTTTTTCAAAGATGCTGTTGGACGCAACGTTACGGTGAATGAACACATTTCGAACCGAACACTGATTTTGGTAATAAAATTCAATGATTTGCAAGCGTTGCTCGTTAGTAAGTCTATTCATGATGAAATGTCAAAGCATACTGAGCATCTTTCTCTTTGACACCATGTCTGAAATCCCACGTGATCTGTCAAATACTAATGCATGAAAATCCTAAGCTCAAAAAAATCACCCTTTATAAGATTAGTTTGTAAGAATAGACTAAGTACCATTAGATGAAATGGGTATATAAGGACAATGAAATGAAAATAAAGGAGAGCCTAAACCGGCTTTACAGCTTCCAAATCTAAGCTTTATTAAATTGAGCCTTTTTATACCCTCCTACATAGGATGGGGTTATACTAATTTCGTCATTCTGTTTGTAACACCTCGAAATATGCATCTGAGACCCCATAAAGTATATATATTCTTGATCGTCATGTCATTTTAAGTCGATCAAGCCGTGTCCGTCCGTCCGTCTGAATCGAAAAATTACACCATAGCATATTCTTATTGAATATTCTTTGTTTGCATAAAAAGAGATACTGCGCATAGAACTCGACAAATGCGGTCCATGGTGGAGGGTACATAAGACTCGGCCCGGCCGAACTTAGCACGCCCTGACTTGTTTATTTTTGCAAAGGCACCTAGTTGAGCCTGCAAAGCTAAATCCACATTTTTGTGCCAGTGGAGTAGTTAAGCGTCAGCAGATCAGTTAGGCAGGCCCTAATGAAGATCAACCAGCTTAAAAATGTCGACGATCCCTACATAGGATCTGGGGGAATCCTTGGTATCCAAGCGTGTGCCATTCGTCGAGAAGATCGTGACGGACTGGAGAAGGCCCAGTAATTCCTTGAGGACATCGGTGTATACAGATGACAGTCCATTGACTATTCCACTCCAATTGTTCTTAGGTATGCAGCCCTGTTCTTATTCCTTGTCAACAACTACTATCACCAAGCTAACATTAGCGGCATTCGCCTTCGTTCTTTTGGGCATGGGATGCCTTGCGGTGAACTTTCCGAATCTAGACGTGTAGCTTTCGGGGTAGCCCACTCTGCGAATCGCCGAGCCCAATTAAGGAGCCTTCTCCAGTCCGTCACGTCCAATGTCTTAAAGAGCATATTGGTTTGCAGAAAAGGTTGATAGCCTAGGAAAATTATAGGTGTGCGAAGACAGAATAGGTTCGGCCTTGTCCTTAATACTCGAACCGGAAGTCTTCCTTAAAAGCCCATGCTGACCGCTCATCTGTCAGCTAGTGGAGGCTGGCCCAGCCGCTCCACCAGCCGGGATCTCAGAAGCATGCTACATGCTACGGCATGATACCACCACCGCAGCTGTTGGGTCTTTAGAGCCCATTGTATGCATACTCCTGGACTCTAGATGTGCGGCTCAACGCTGCGCACCTTCAGATTTAAATTTACTACTTAATTTTCATCTTATACAGACTGTCATGGGAAAAGTGTGTTAATTAATGTTATCATTTCATTTGCAACATTTAGCAATATTCAACTTCGATTAAATTTCGTCTATTTCGGACTATATCTGATATAAACCGATGTTTTGATTTCATTTCTTGAACCCCTAGAGGGTGCAATTCTGCAATCCGATTATGCTGAAATTTTGCATAACGTTTTCACAATATTCTTGTCAAATAGAGTCTGAAGCGGTTCATAACCTTATATGGCTACCATATAATTCAATCTCCCGATTGTACTTCTTGAGCCTCAAGAGGGAACAATTCTTATCTGATTTGGCTGAAATTTTGCAAAATGATCCAATGACCTCCACCTTCCATGCCAAGTATGGTGTTGTTTTTGTTGTTGCAGCCACATGTCTATATGTGGAGGAGGCGATCCTCGTGTCTCATCGCCGCGGGAACTTGATGGTCATTGGTTATTTAAAGGTGCCAATAACTCGTCTTGTCATATCGAGCATCATAGGCACTCAGTATTTATTCCAGAGCCACCCGGCCTCTAACTGAGACTCTCCGCTGGATCCGCGACTACAATTGCAGCTACTCCGTATAGAGCATTCCACTACCTGTAAACTGTGAACGCGCCAATAGCTCGCAGCTAGTCTTCTAGTGGTAACAATGAACACCACACATATCGGAGCTTAAAGGTCCAGTCCGTATGGTGCTCATAGTTATCCCAAGCCGGGTCAAGAAAGGTCTGAATCCGTTTCTAACCTGATATTGCCTTCATATAAACCAATCATCCAATTTTACTTCTCTTCGGCCGTATTCGCAAAATTTTATGAAACCCTGTTCCCTAGTGGAATGTTCATGGGCAAAATTTGCAATTTTCATAAAGGAAATATGTCCAATGAACCTATTTTCAATCTACATGAAGTTTTATGTATTCCGGTGTAAGAATAAATCGGAATTAATTCCTAACCAAATTTATAAAAACACAAGTAAGAACGGGCAAAAGTCGGGCCAAGCCGATCTTTTAATACCCTATACCACATTGGTATTCAGGCTATATAAATTAAAATTCGCTTAAATTTGAAAAGAAGAATTTTGACTAAAATCAATACATAGAGTCTTAGAGGAAATCGCTGCGCTAAATTTTGAGAAAATCGCTGTTAAATGCATTGGCAAAGGACCTAATTTAAAATCGGGAAACACGTTTCCCGTATCGAGCACCATAATTTACCAAATTTCGTGAGGACCGGTTTGCAAATCAATAAATTATTGCAGTATCAAACGGACATATATGTAAATATTGTGGTAACAGTAGAATAAATCGTCGTACAAAATTTTGAGAAGTGTTTGATAAGTACGCTTGAAAAGACCCTAGAAGTGCAAATCGGATCGGAGGATCGGTTAACAAATCAATAAATTATTGCAGAATAATTTAAAATCGAACGGACATACATATGGCGAATATACAATACGTAAATATTCTGGTAGCAGTAGAAGAAATCGCCGTAGTTTTGAGAAGATCGGTTGATAAGTACACTTGAAAAGGCCCTTGAAGTGCAAATCGGGCGATACATATACATGGGAGCTATATCTAAATCTGAACCGAATTCTATGAAATTCATCAGTGACCTCCAGAGTCATAAAACTTTGTGCCAAATTTTGTGAGGATCGGCTACCAAATGAAGTACATATTGCAGTTTTTGTCAAAATCGGACGAAAATATATATGGGAGCTATATTTAACTGGTCTAGACAAAAAAACATGCCTATGTCAAATTTAAAGACGATCAGATGAAAATTGGGATCTGTACTTTGTACACCAATTAACATGAATAGACAGACAGTACGTCAGACAGACGGACATAGCTAAAGTGATTCTGAGTCGATGGATATACTTATCAATGTATATATTATACATTTCCTATGGGTGTAACAAACAAATGCACCACAGAAGTGGTGTAACAGGTAAAAGCGTGTTAAGTTCGGTAGTGCCGATTCTTGGAGCTCAATCGAGAGATCGGCTTTGTAGGTTTTAGATCGCTTTGGACAATACATGCCATGGATGTTGGAAGTCATAACAAAAAACTATGTACAAGTTTCAGCGAAATCGGATAACAAATGCTTTATGGGCTCTAGATGTCAAATGGGGAGTTCGGTTTATATGGGAGCAATATCAGACTACACATCGATTTGAACCATACTGATCAAGATTGTTGGAAGTTGTAACAGATAACTATGTTCAAATTCCAGCCCAACCAATAAAAATTGCGGCTTTCATGGGTTGAAAATGTCAAATCGGTCCATCGGTTTATATGGGATCTATATCAGGTTATACACCAATTCGATCCATACTTTTCACGATTGTTGGAAGTCATAAGAGAACACCATGTGCGAAACTTCAACTAAATCGGATAACCATTGTCAAATTAGGAGATATGTTTATATAGGAGCTCTATCAGGTTATACACTGACTTGGACCAGACTAAGAGCAGTCGTTGGAAGTCGCAAATAATAGCGGATACAAATTGTAGTTTGTAGGACCTTAAGAATTAAGAATGTCAAGACGATCAAAAATATATATGCACATTAGGGTGGGCGATAAGTACGAAGGGAAAAAATCTTAATGTCGCTTCGTGTTTTTGATTCTTAGGATAGGTTAGGTTGAAAAGAGGGTGCAGATGTTAATCTGCCCCATGCCACCTTAGACATACAAATAGGCCAATAATCGACTTGTTGTACGCTCCAAAAACTATAAAGTAACATCGAAAAACAAATATTTAATATTTTTATACCCTCCACAATAGGATAAGGGGTATACTAATTTCGTCATTATGTTTGTAACTACTCGAAATATTCGTCTGAGACCCCATAAAGTATATATATTCTTGATCGTTGCGACATTTTATGTCGATCTAGTCATGTCCGTCCGTCTGTCCGTCCGTCCGTCTTTCTGTCGATAGCACGCTAAATTCCGAAGGAGTGAAGCTAGCCGCTTGAAATTTTGCACTAACACTTCCTATTAGTGTAGGTCGGTTGATATTGTAAATGGGCCATATCGGTCCATGTTTTGATATAGCTGCCATATAAACCGATCTTGGGTCTTGATTTTCTGAGTCTCTAGAGTGCGCAATTTTTATCCGATTAGAATTAAATTTGGCACGACGTATTTTGTTATGATGTCCAACAACCGTGCCAAGTATGGTTCAAAGCGGCTCATAACCTGATATAGCTGTCATATAAACAGATCTGGGGACTTGACTTCTTGAGCTTCTAGAGGGCGCAATTCCTATCCGATTTGGGTGAAATTTTGCATGACGTATTTTATTCTTACTTTCAATAACTGTGTCAAATAAGGTTCAAATCGGTTCATAACCTGATATAGCTGCCATATAAACCGATCTAGGATCTTGACTTCTTGAGCCTCTGGAGTGCGCAATTCTTATCTGATTGGAATTAAATTTTGCACGACATGTATTAGTATGATATTCAATAATTGTGCCAAGTATGGTTCAAATCGCTAAATAACCTGATATGGCTGCCATATAAACCGATCTTGGGTTTTGACTTCTTGAGCCTCTAGAGTGCGCAATTCTTATCCAATTGGAATGAATTTTGGCACGACTTCTTGACTTCTTGAGCCTCTAGAGGGCGCAATTCTTATCCGATTTGAATGAATTTTGGCACGACGTGTTTTGTTATGATATCCAACAACTGTGCCTAGTATGGTTCAAATCGGTCCATTACCTGATATAGCTGTCATATAAATCGATCTTGGGTCTTGACTTCTTGAGCCTCTAGAGTGTTCAATTCTTATCCGATTGGAATGAATTTTGGCACAACGTGTTTTGTTATGATATCCAACAACTGTGCCTAGTATGGTTCAAATCGGTCCATTACCTGATATAGCTGTCATATAAACCGATCTTGGGTCTTGACTTCTTGAGCCTCTAGAGTGCTCAATTCTTATCCGATTGGAATGAAATTTTGCACGACGTGTTTTGTTATGATATCCAACAACTGTGCCTAGTATGGTTCAAATCGGTTCATAACCGCGCAATTCTTATCCGATTTGAATGAATTTTGGCACGTAGTATTTTGTTATGATATCCAACAACTGTGCCAAGTATGGTTCAAATCGGTTAATAAACTGATATAACTGTCATATAAACAGATATGGGGACTTGACTTCTGGAGCTTCTAGAGGGCGCCATTCCTATCCGATTTGGCTGAAATTTTGCATGACGTATTTTATTCTTACTTTCAGTTACTGTGTCAAATAAGGTTCAAATCGGTTCATAGCCTGATATAGCTGTCATATAAACCGATCTGGGTTCTTGACTTCTTGAGTCTCTACAGGTCGCAATTATTTTCGGTTGGTGGCTTCTGACCCTATCTTGGTAACAAACACAGTTTATTTTTAACAAACACTTGACTTAACTTTTAAATTAAACTTTCTTGACCTTCCGATTATATAAAACAAACACACTAGGGTATTTTGCATAGAAAATGGCGAAGTGATAATAAATGTCTCCTACATCTTGAGATGTAAAGGGCAGCATGTCCACTGTAATAGTTTTGAAAAAAGACAATGTCCTCGCAGCAGTATAGCATCTGCTGTACTTTTTTTTGTCGTATTTGATGTTTATATTCAAAGAAACGAGTTTACAAGTGCCGTGGTGCTGCATACATCCATCGAAGGTAGTGAAACGTTTTATTTGCTTTGTTTCTGGTATCATATATTTATTGTTGGGACTGTGGCAGGATAACGGATAACACACTTTTAGCAGTTTGTTTGTTTATTTAACAGATGAGGGTCATAAAATTATAATAAATTGCCATAAATCACGTTCTTCCTAAACATTTGTGAAACAAAAGGAATTCGACGTGGCAAGCCGAAAGACTCACTACTGCCCGAAATGCAATATCATTCGCACAAGCACTATGGGCTTTGGAAATTTTCAATTGTAATAGAATTTTAGCGGCAAATTGATTTACTATTTAGTGACATTCAGTGTCACTGCATCGATAAACAAATCGAACACTCACACAACGGGAGAACACCACACATGCATGTGTGCGTCATATGAGTGCCAGTTTGATCAGGGATTCACATATCAATGTTGCCCTAGACAGTGTTGGGTACGTATGTGAGTATGTGGAAAACAATTCTATTTATGCCATAAATTACGAATGTTATCTGGATTTATCGATGGAAAATCATTCACTTGATTGAGTTTCCATTTTCCTTTGCCTTCCCTCCTCAACCACTGCCAATGTACCGAAATATACAAATGAACGGGCTATGAGCCAGTGCGAACTTCTTCTGGTGTTTGGAGAACACATTTGGTTCGGTTGCGACTATTTGTCTCACATTCAATCTGAATGTGTCCATCATTCTATTTTCGTACCAACGAAAAATAGCTCACACATGAGAGACACATGCGTGCTTCCATGCAAATTCCCAGCAAACATATTAAAGTCGTCTTATTGTGCTTGTGTAGTTGTAGTTGTTGACATCATGGCATCTACCTCTTTTCAAACAAATCAACTGAAATGAGGACTTTGCTACATTTTGGAACTAGCAAATGATATCCTTTAATACTAAGGTCTTTTTATACCCTCCACCATAGGATGGGGGGTATACTAATTTCGTCATTCTGTTTGTAACTACTCGAAATATTCCTCTGAGACCCCATAAAGTATATATATTCTTGATCGTCGCAACATTTTATGTCGATCTAGCCATGTCCGTCCGTCTGTCCGTCCGTCTATCCGTCCGTCTGTCCGTCCGTCTGTCCGTCCGTCTGTCGAATTCGCGCAATTCGAATTCGAGTGCGCAATTCTTATACGATTGGAATGAAATTTTGTACGACGTGTTTTGTTATGATATCCAACAACTGTGCCAAGTATGGTTCAAATCGGTTCATAACCTGATATAGCCGATCTGAGATCTTGACTTCTTGAGCCTGTAGAGGTCGCAATTATTATCCAATTTGCCTAAAATTTTGTACGACGGATTCTCTCATGACTATCAACATACGCGTTTATTATGGTTTGAATCGGTCTATAGCCCGATACAGCTCCCATATAAATCGATCTCTCTATTTTACTTCTTAAGCCCCCAAAGGGCGCAATTCTTATTCGAATTGGCTGACATTTTACACAGTCTCCAACATATAATTTAATTGTAGTCCAAACCGGACCATATCTTGATGTCGCTCTAATAGCAGAGCAAATCTTTTCTTATATCTTTTTTTTGCCTAAGAAGAGATGCCGAGAAAAGAGCTCGAAAAATTCGATGCATGGTGGAGGGTATATAAGATTCGGCCCGGCTGAACTTGGCACGCTTGTACTTGTTTTTACTTATTTCAATACATATGTCAAATTTATATAAATTAAAAATAAATTAATTAAAATATAATAAAAGTCAATACAATCAAAAAAAATAAAATAATTAGCTGATGGTCTTAACTCTATATATCTCTTGTTTAGCATAACTTTGCTGTAAGACTGAATTGAAATAAATAAATAAACTAAAACAAATAAAATAACAATATTAAATAAAACAAGTAAAAAGGCGTCAAGTTCGGCAGGGCCGAACTTTAAATAGCCACTACCTCGGGTATATATGTAAACCACCTTTCGTCAAAATCCGGTGAAAAATGCATACCTTATGCCCCAGAGCAGCTATATCGAAATATGTTCCACTTTGAACCAAATACTTATAAGTACAAGTCATTGTTCAATTGTGTATAACAAAATATTGATCTTTTATACGAAACGGATGTGATCGTCTTAGAATTTTACTACGATCAAGAATATATATACTTTGTAGAGTTGAAAATAGATATTTCGATGTGTTACAAACGAAATGACAAAATGCATATATCCCCATCCTTCGGTGAAGGGTATAAAAATATGGTGTCATCATTCCACTGAAAGACAAAGACTAAGGAGAGAGGACAAAAAATATTTATTCAATGATTAAACGTTTTAGAATGGAACAAATAAAAAGGCATTAAGTTCGGCCGGGCCGAACTTTGGATGCCCACCACCTCGGGTATATATGCAAACTACCATTCGTCAAAATCCGGTAAAAAATGCATACCTTATGCCCCATAGCAGCTATATCGAAATAAGTTCCGATTTGGACCAAATACTAATAAGTACAAGTCATTGTTCAGTTGTGTATAACAAAATATTGGTCTTTTCAGTAGCTATATCTAAAACAAAACCGATCTGAACCAAAGACGACACGGATGTCGAAAAGTCTAACATAAGTCACTGTGTCAAATTTCAGTAAAATAGGGCAAAGCTGTCGAAGAGCCTAACACAACTCACTGTCCCCAATTTCGGCGAAATCGGACAATAAATGCGCCCTTTATTGGCCCAAAACCTTTAATCTAGAGATCCGTCCATATGGCAGCTTTATTCAAATCTGGACCGAATATTGAAGAATAATGTTGAAGGGCTTAAGAATTTCAATCGAAGGATCAGTCTATATGGGGGCTATATGAAGATATAGTCCGATAAAGCCCATTTTCGAACTTATCCTGCTTATGGACATAAAAAGAACATGTGTAAAATTTCAGCTCAATATCTCTATTTTTAAAGTCTGTAGCGTGATTTCAACAGACAGACGGATGGACATGGCTAGATCGTCTTAGATATTTACACTGATCAATATATATAAACTTTATAGGGTCGGAAATGGATATTTCGATGTGTTGCAAACGGAATGACAAAATGAATATACCCCCATCCTTCGGTGGTGGGTATAAAATTTAATACAATAAAATAAAATAATATAAATTAAAATAAAACCGATAAGGAAGGGCAAAAGTCGGGCGGTGACGACTGTATAATACCCTAGGCCTACCCTATATGTACAATGTGGGACCTATATCCAATTCTGAACCAATTTTGATGGACCTCGGCGAGCAAATATGTTAAAACTGTAAAAACTACGGTTGAAAAATGGCAACATTATGGCAAATTACCCAAAATCTGACGAACTTATATATAGGAGCTACTAGCTGACCCGGGCCCGCTCCGCTGCGCCTTCTTTTACTTTATATGGAACAAAAGTTTCCTTGGAATATTTATTTTCGACAATTAAAGATTTTTTAGTGAAATACCATGCTACGATAATAGTATATCGCTTGACTAACAGTTTAACAATATAATTGCCTTTATCTGAATCCCATATGACCTTTATTGGTCCACGAATTTAAGTTTGGATGGAAGGTGTACTCCATTCTTAAAATACTTAATTTCGGCCCGATATTCCCATGATGTCTGATTTAGTGGTGTTTTAGGGGTAGAGGCGGTCCCCCAGGTGGCCCTGAAAAAATATCAGCATCGTGCTTCTCTCAAATACCATTTATTTAAAACCCATATTGCCATTGGCTCAAGAGGAGTTTACAGGATGAGGCATCCCCCAAACACATGGCCCCAAAATAGGTTATCAAATTTATTTTCTAATCTCAAATACCTTTTATTTGAGCCACATATTGGCATGGTTGAAATTTTTTTCCTTTGAGGGTGTTTTGGGAAAGGGGTGATGCCCTAAATACATGGTCCTACATTTGGATATCAAATTCGTATTCTACTCCCAAATACCTTCATTTAAGCCCCATATTGCGATGGTCACTAAAAAATTGCTGTTTGTGGGGTATTTTGGATATCAATTCTTGTGAAAATGGGTATCAATTCTTGCTCTACCCCCGAATACCTTTCATTTAAGCTCCACATTGACATGGTGGGTAAATATGCCCTTTTTAGGGGTGTTTTGGCGATTGGGATGGTCCCCCAAACATTAAGCCAGGAAAATATATCAGCAACGTACTCTTTTCTCATATATCTTTGTATCATTTATTTAAAAAGGGGTGGACCCCCAGAAACGTGGTCCCACATTTGGATATCAGATTCGTATTCTATTCACAAATACCTTTCATTTGAGTCCCATATTGCCATGGTCGGTAAATATGTCCGATTTGGTGGTGTTTTGGGGGTTGGGGTGCTCCCCCTTGCGCTTGGCCCGACAATTGGATATCAGGTACTTTTCTTATTCTAAATACCTTTCATTTGAGTCCCATATTGTCGTGATTGGTCTTAATATGTGTTTGGTAGGTTTTAGGGTGAGGCAGCCCCTGTAGGTACCCCATCCGAAATTTGTATACCAAAGTTTTTTTTTAGGTTACTGTATGAGAGCACACAAAATTTCGCTTAAATCGCACCAGCCATCTCCGAGATCTGGCGTTTCTGAAAATTAGGGTAAGGGGGAGGGTCCGCCTCCCCTTCAGATATCAACAAATGTAGTACCCTATTTTCACCACGGAGTCATTATGCACCATCTGTGAAAATTTCAAGAAAATCGGTTCAGCCGTTTCTGAGACTATAAGGAACACACAAACATACAAACAAACAAACAAGACTACAAACAAACACAAATTGATTTTAATCAGGATTCACTGAATAAGGTTAAGCCAAGCGATCAGCCGATATACTTTTTTTTAATATTTGGCAGTACTTGGCATTGAGGATGTCAACTTGTTCTCTTTTTACATTCATTCTTTGTTTACGTTTTCTCCTATATGATGACATTTTCAATCGTCAGATTTGACATCCTTAATGATGTTTATGGGGCCTATCCACTTTGTGTTTTGCATGTGACCTAACCTTCTATTAGTGAATCCTGGATTTTAATATATAAGATATCTAATTCTGAACCGATTTCGAGCAAACTTCTCAAATAATGTGGTAGTCGTCGAAGAAGGCGCTTTGCAAAATTTTTGCAAGATTGGTCAAAAAATCCGCTCGCAGTGGCTCTTAGTGTGAAAATCTGGCGATATACATATATGACAGATATATCTGAAACTGCGCCGATTTCTATAAAATTCACCAGTTTTATTGAAAGTCATGACAAAATCCTTCCTGCAAAATTGCGATAGAATCGGTTAACAAATGAGCACTTTTTTGCAATATTTCTCAAAATCGGACGAACTTATATATGATAGCTATATCTAATCTGAACCGATTTCGAGCAAACTCCTCAGATACTGTGGCAGTCGTCGAGGAAAGCGTTTTGCAAAATTTTGGCAAGATGTATCAATAAATGCGCTTGCAGTGACTGTAGAATTTAAAATCGGGCGATAGATATATATGAGAGCTATATCTAAATCTGAACCGATTTCAATGAAATTCACCAGTAATATTGAGAGTCAAGAGAAATCCCTCCTGCCAAATTTCGAGAAAATCGGTAATCAAAAGACCATTTTATTGCAATATTACTGCAAATCGGACGAACATATATATGGGAGCTATATCTAAATCTGAACCGATTTTGACAACACCCTATTTATATTGTGGTAGTCGTCGAAGAAAGCGTTGTGCAATATTTTGGCAAGATTGATCGATAAATGTGCTTGCAGTGGCTCTAGCAGTGAAAATCGGGTGCACTTCTGGCAGAAAGACACGTTGATTTCAATGATATATAAAATTTTTTTTCTAACCACGTATTAAAATGTAAAAACGGTACGAGCTCGATAGAAGATGTCAGAAAAAGGAAGTTTCGAAATGCTATGCCACCTAAGAAACTTCGCTCTCTCAGATTAGAAAGGTCGAAAAGGATTGAATGAAACGTCAAAATGTGAAAGATACAAAAATACGTCATATACCCTTCAAGCATAGGGCGTTCCAATTGGTGCTATCAGAATACTGTCAAAAATAAGACCATTTAGAAAAGTCATAAAACCATTCAGAAAGTTCAAATAATAGACAAACCAGTTATCTGGAAAGTTAGGAACCATCGGAAATATCTTTGTCCACAACCATATGTCTCCTTCTTCATATTTCTCCTTCTGATGCTCTCGAAGTACTTTCTAAGTTCCCTGCTTCCCCGCTGGCGCACACTTTGAGCCCAGTGCGTCGGGTCCCGTTTCGATGCTATCCCCTCCTGTCTCGATTGTGGCAGGGGGATTTTCAGTCACCTGCAATCCGCCCGACTTTAACGATGTGGTCGATAGTTCCTCAGGCAAGTGCTCAGCAACAACTGCTGAGTCGTCCCCACTGATTCTGTAGACCTTCAGTTTCAACTTGTTGAATACGTAGGATACAACTCCTTCAGACTTGTTGAGGTCTGCGACACAGCTGGAGTACGAATATAGCATGTGTCCGGTCTCCGGTGGTTGAAAGATTGGGATTACATTCCCTTAGTCTTCCAAGTATCGTTTCATGATCTGAGGGAATCCTTGGTATCCTAGCATGCGCCATTGGTCGAGGAGGAATATCTTCCTTTTTTGACTAAATCTAGTAGTGCACCTGGCTAGATCTCACCAATCTTTTTTAGCGCACAAAGATACATTTCAATTGATCGTTGGTCCCCGAAGGCAATTACTCTGTTCGGCCTCGATACCGGCCTGCATCGTCTGAAACTGAGGGAGACAAAGGGAATTCCGCTATGACATCGGAGTACACTGATGGTAGTCCATTGACTATCCCACTCCTATTATTCCTAGGTATGCAGCCCGGTTCTTCTTCCTTGTCGACAACTGTCATCAACAAACTTTCTCTAGCGACATAAGCAAAGGTTCTTGGACCCAACTTACTGTTGTTCGCCCTAGTTATTCTAGGCATGGGATGCCCTCCAGGGGACCGCAGCCTTGTGGCTGACTGCGGTGCAGTTTCCGAATCTAGACGTGTAGTCTTTGGGGTAGCCTGTGCAGCGAATTCCCGAGCCCGCACCAAGCCTCTCAATAAACCTGAGAGCAATGCGTCTTCTATTATTCCAACCTCTTAAAGAGCGTGTTGGTTTACAGGGGAAGGCAGATCGCCTAGGCAAATTATAGGCATGTGAAGAAAGAAAAGGTTCGGCCTTGTCCTTGAGACTCGAACAAAGTGTCTTCGTCAAAAGACCCGGCTAGTGAAGCCTGGACCAGCCGCTCCACCAGTCGAGGTTTCAGAAGCAGACAACAAATGCGAGCTAGCTCAGCCACAGCCAGTATTCTTCTATTCTATTCTCAGCTTCTTTACAGTATTATTTCCAAACAAATAACAGACAACCATAAAAAGTAGCATACAATTACATTTTCAGCAAACTTGTGTACTCAAAACTGCAGAATTTTTAAGTTGAAAAAAAAGTGTAGCATTTTTTCGAAGTGTTGCCAACAGAGGGTGGAATAATGTCGCATTTAAATGTACAACATATGGTACTTATTCTGACAATATGACTTAGCCATTCTATCGTCGTTGTACAGCTCATACAGTTCGTGGTTCATACGACGCCGATACTCTGCAAACTGGCCATAAATGCAAACTGGTCCATAAATTTACAAAGAATGTTTACCTCAAGTACCCATGCCTCGAAACCACATAACCCCACAGTTTTTATACCCTCCACCATAGGATGGGGGGTATACTAATTTCGTCATTCTGTTTGTAACTACTCGAAATATTCGTCTGAGACCCCATAAAGTATATATATTCTTGATAGTCGCGACATTTTATTTCGATCTAGCTGTGTCCGTCCGTCCGTCTGTCTGTCGAAAGCACACTAACTTCCGAAGGAGTAAAGCTAGCCGCTTGAAATTTTGCACAAATACTTCTTATTAGTGTAGGTCGGTTAGTATTGTAAATGGGCCATATCGGTCAATGTTTTGATATAGCTGCCATATAAACCGATCCTGGGTCTTGATTTCTTGAGCCTCTAGAGGTCGCAATTTTTATCCGATTTGCCTGAAATTTTGTACGACGGATTTTCTCATGACCGTCAACATTCGTGTTTATTATGGTCTGAATCGGTCTATAACCCGATACAGCTCCCATATAAATCGATCTCTCTATTTTACATCTTGAGCCCCCAAAGGGCGCAATTCTTATTCGAATTGGCTGACATTTTACACAGGTCTCCAACATATAATTTAATTGTGGTCCAAACCGGACCATATCTTGATATCGCTCTAATAGCAGAGGAAATCTTTTCTTATATCCTTTTTTGCCTTAGAAGAGATGCCGAGAAAAGAAATCGACAAATGCGATCCATGGGGGAGGGTATATAAGATTCGGCCCGGCCAAACTTAGCACGCTTTTACTTGTTTAGTTTAATTTAATTTTTATTGCCAAAATTCTTCTATTACTGTATAATTCGGAAAGATACCTCATTTTTATACCCACCACCAAAGAATGGGGGTATATTCATTTTGTCAAGTCGTTTGCAACACATCGAAATATCCATTTCCGATCCTATAAAGAATATATATTCTTGATTAGCGTAAAAATCTAAGACGATCTAGACATGTCCGTCCGCCTGTCTTTTGAAATTCCGCTACAGTCTTCAAAAATATAAATATTGAGCTGAAATTTTGCACAGGTTCTTTTTTGGTCCATAAGCAGGTTAAGTTCGAATGTGGGCTATATCGGACTATATCGTGATATAGCCCCCATATAGACCAATCCGCCGATTTAGAGTCTCAGGCCAATAAAAGCCAGATTTATTTTCCGATTTTACTGAAATTTGGGACAGTGAGTTTTGTTAGGCTCTTCGACGTCCTCCGTCAATTTGGCCCAGATCGGTCTAGATTTGGATATAGCTGCCATATAGACCGATCCTCCGATTTAGGATCTTAGACCCATAAAAGCCACATTTACTACCCGATTTTGCTGAAATTTGGGACAGTGAGTTGTCTTAGGCCCTTTGACATCTTTCGTCAATAAGGGTCAGATTAGTCCAGATTTGGATATAGCTGCCATATAGACCGATCCGCCAATTTAGGGTCTTATGCCCATAAAGCAACATTTATTATTCGATTTTGCAGAAATTGGGGACAGTGAGTTGTGTTAGGCCCTTTAACATCCTTCGTCAATTTGGCTCAGATCGGTCCGGATTTGGATATAGCTGCCATATAGACCGATCCGCCAATTTAGGGTCTTATGCCCATAAAGCAACATTTATTATTCGATTTTGCAGAATTTGGGGACAGTGAGTTGTGTTAGGCCCTTTAACATCCTTCGTCAATTTGGCTCAGATCGGTCCGGATTTGGATATAGCTGCCATATAGACCGATCCTCCGATTTGGGGTCTTAGGCCCATAAAAGCCACATTTATTATCCGATTTTGCTGAAATTTGGGACAGTGAGTTGTGTTAGGCCCTTTGACATCTTTCGTCAATAAGGGTCAGATTAGTCCAGATTTGGATATAGCTGCCATATAGACCGATCCTCCGATTTGGGGTCTTAGCCCCATAAAAGCCACATTTATTATCCGATTTTGCTGAAATTTGGGACAGTGAGTTGTCTTAGGCCCTCAGACATCTATACTCAATTTGGCCCTGATCGGTTCAGATTTGGATCTAGCTGCCATGTAGACCGATCTCTCGACTTAAGGTTTTGGGGCCATAAAAGGCGCATTTATTGTCCGATTTCGCCGAACTTTGCGACAGTGCGTTGTGTCAGGGTCTTCGACATTTTTTTGCAACTTGGCCCAAATCGGTCCAGATTTGGATATAGCTGCCATGTAGACCAATATCTCGATTTAAAGTCTTGGCCCCAAAAAATGCGCATTAATAATCCGATTTAAATGAAATTTGACACATTGACTTATGTCAGGCTTGTCGACATCCATGTTGTATATGGTTCAGATCGGTTTATTTTTAGATATAGCTACTAAAAAGACCAATATTTTGTTATACATAATTTAACAATGACTTGTACTTATTAGTCCAAATCGGATCATATTTCGGTATAACTGCTATGGGACATGCATACCTTATGTATTTTCACCGGATTTTGATGAAAGCTGGTTTACATATATTCCCGAGGTGGTGGGTATCCAAAGTTCGGCCCGGCACAACTTAACGTCTTTTTACTTACTTTTTTTTTTTTTTTTTTTGAAAATTGTGGTTGCACAGAAAAAACAACTACGAAAGTTCTTAATTTTCCTGCAACAATTTATTTTGAATTTCAACGACCCAAAGTACAAATTTTTCGTTGAAAGGCATTCTTTGCAAGTCAACATATAACAACAGTAACAACATATTCATAAGCAAAAAACCATCCAACCAGCCAACGCATGTGCTTTGCGTCTGGTGGGGCGTTTCTGTTTTCTTTGTTCGGCTCGCGCTGCTTTGTCTCGTTCGTTTTACTCCTGCTCTCGGGGTTTCCTCTGTCACTCTCTAGTATTACCTTTGAAAACAAATTTTAATAATTTTGGTGCCGCCGAATATTGAACTCATGATCTCATGTTTAGCAGTCCTGCTCTAGCATTCGACATCATCTTCTTTATGTTGAAATAAATCAATAAGTAATGCTGCACAATAACAAGTGTCTCAATTAAATAAATAAAATAATAAAAACCACTCTAAAAAATTTGTTCTGAATACGAAATTCATAGCTTTTATGCCGCATTTTCTAAAAAAGGTTTAATGAAAACAAGTAAAAGCGTGCTAGGTTCGGCCTGGCCGAATCTGATATACCCTCCACCATGGAGCACATCTGTCGAGTTCTTTTCCCGGCATATCTTCTTAGGCAAAAAATGATATAAGAAAAGATTTGCTCTGCTATTAGAGCGATATCAAGATATGATCCGGTTTAGACCACAATTAAATTATATGTTGGAGACCTGTGTAAAATGTCAGCCAATTCGAAAAAGAATTGCGCCCTTTGGGGGCTCAAAAAGTAAAATAGAAAGATCGATTTATATGAGAGCTGTATCGGGCTACAGACCGATTCAGACCATAATAAACAAGTATGTCGATGGTCATGAGAGGATCCGTCGTACAAAATTTCAGGCAAATCGGATAAGAATTGCGCTCTCTAGAGGCCCAAGAAGTCAAAACCCAAGATCGGTTTATATGGGAGCTACATCAGGTAATGGACCGATGTAAACAATACTTGGCACAGTTGTTGGATATCATAACAAAATACGTCGTGCAAAATTTCATTCTAATCGGATAAGAATCGCGCACACTAGAGGCTCAGGAAGTCAAGACCCAAGATCGGTTTATATGGCAGCTATATCAGCCGATATGGCTCATTTACAATACCAACCGACCTACACTAATAAGAAGTATTTATGCAAAATTTCAAGCGGCTAGCTTTACTCCTTCGGAAGTTAGCGTGCTTTCGACAGACAGACGGACGGACATGGCTAGATCGACATAAAATGTCGCGACGAATATATACACTTAATGGGGTCTCAGACTAATATTTCGAGTAGTTACAAACAGAATAACGAAATTAGTATACCCCCATCCTATGGTGGAGGGTATAAAAACTTTTTTGGCCGACCGGCGGACCGGAACCCTGGATTGCAAGTTATGAATGACATAAGAGTTTTGTGGTCTATAAAGTAGTACGCCTATTTTTACAACTATCTCAACTAAAAAATTTGTTAAAAGTCAACAAAATTTCAGTAATTTTGACTGTCAAGTCTCTTGTAGAGACTTGACTTACTTACTTCAACAAATAATGTATTTCATTCAATGCTAAAATTCGTTGGGAAATTTAAAATTTCAAATGCAAATTTGGTAGTTGTTTTTTCCTAAGAGTTTTTTTTTTCTGTATGTTGTTTTTGTTGTGGCAGTGTATTTGTTCACTAAGGCGGCAGCCCTTGGCGATGAAGGACTTCATCGGGTCAATCCGGTACGTACAACCGGCTGCCGTGGGGGAGGGGTCCCTGGCTACGTTCCTGTTTTCCAAGTTACATCAATCAATTTTTTGGCTGAAATGTTTTGTTACTTCAAAGATTAATGCTGGGGTCAATGTGACACCAAAATGGGTATATTAGTTTACCATTCGTATCTCTTAACCTTTAAAAGTAATTCTTTCTCCTATATAAGTTTTTCCACCTTGTATAAAAACCATTATTTTAGGATTTTAGCATATTCACCTCCACGTTCCAAAGGTCGAAGTAGGATTCTAATTGTTATACCCTACACCACTACTGTGGTACAGGGTATTATAACTTAGTGAATTAGTTTGTAAAACGCAAAAGGATGAGAGAGACCCATTGATATCTATACCGATCGACTCTGATTCGATTTAGGTATGTCCGTCTGTCTGTCCGTCCGTCTGTTTGTCCGTCTGTTTGTCCGTCTGTCAATGTTAATTTGTGTACAAAGTACAGGTCGCAGTTTTCATCCAATCGTCTTCAAATTTGGTATGGGAATGTTTTTCGGCCTAGAAACGAAGCTTATTGAAATTGGAAAAAATCGGTTCAGATCTGGATATAGCTCCCATATATATGTTCGTCCGATTTTCAGTAATAATGCAATAAAATGGTCATATGTTAACCGATTCTCACGCGAGAATAGACCTACCACAATATACATAGAGTTCGGTGAAAATCGGCTCAGATTTAGATATAGCTCCCATATATATGTTCGTTCGATTTCCAGTAATATTGGTCTTTTGTGTACCAATTTTCTCAAAATTCGGCACGAAGGATCTCTTGATTCACAATATTACAGGTGAATTTCATGGAAATCGGTTCAGATTTAGATATAGCTCTCATATATATATATATATATATAGATATATATAAATATATATCTATATATCTATATATATATATATATATATATATATATATATATATATATATATATATATATATATATATATATATATATATATATATATATATATATATATATATATATATATATATATATATATATATATATATATATATATATATATATATATATATATATATATATATATATATATATATATATATGTATATGTATATATTTATCGCCCGATTTTAACTTCTAGAGTCACAGCAAGCGCAAATATTGATCCATCTTGCCAAAATTTTGCAAAACCCTTTCCTCGACAACTGCTACAGTATCTGAGGAGTTTGTTCGAAATCGGTTCAGATTTAGATATGGCTCCCATATGTACGTTCGTCAGATTTTGGGTTATTTCCCATTTGTCAACCGTAGTTTTTACAGTTTGAACATATTTGCTCGCCGAAGTCCATCAAAATTGGTTCGGAATTGGATGTAGGTCCCACATTGTACTTATAGGGTAGGTGTAGGTTATTATATAGTCGGCACCGCCCGACTTTTGCCCCTCCTTACTGGTTTTACCATGTTTATGATTTCACATATATCATCACAATATCATTAACGTAGAACAGCACTCCACCTAAATTATCGTGTATATCGACGCTTTCAGTAACTTTTACAATTTTGGTGGACATTGCAATAGTATGTAGCTTCTAAATCAGTTGTTTTCTCGGAACTCTGTGAACAGCAGCTGAGAAATCAACAAAAAACGCATATACTCTCTTTTCCTTTATTTGAGTTTGAGATGTATTGTACAATAGTTGTAAGGTTCTATATTCTTTCTACTGCATTGTACTTTGCTCTAAATTCTGTCTGACACTCATTTAGTAATAATTTAAGAAAGCTTTTGGATACACACTTTAACAGATAGTTAGGTACTCGATCTTTACCAGGCGCCATATTTATTTTGTCTTTTTATACCCTTCACCATAGGATGGGGGGTATACTTATTTCGGCATTCTGTTTGTAACTACTCGAAATATTCGTCTGAGACCCCATAAAGTATATATATTCTTGATCGTCGTGACATTTTATGTCGATCTTGCCATGTCCGTCCGTCTGTCTGTCGAAAGCACGCTAACTTCCGAAGGAGTAAAGCTACCCGCTTGAAATTTAGCACAAATACTTCTTATTAGTGTAGGTCGGTTGGTATTGTAAATGGGTCATATCGGTCCATGTTTTGATATAGCTGCCATATAAACCGATCTTGGGTCTTGACTTCTTGAGCCTCTAGAGTGCGCAATTCTTTTCCGATTGGAATGAAATTTTGCACGACGTGTTTTGTTATGATATTCAACAACTGTGCCCAGTATGGTTAAAATCGGTTCATAACCTGATATAGCTGCCATATAAACCGATCTTGGGTCTTGACTTTTTGAGCCTCTAGAGATCGCAATTCTTATCCGATTGGAATGAAATTTTGCACGACGTGTTTTGTTCTGATATACAATATGTGTGCCAAGTATAGTTCAAATCGGTTCATAACCTGATATAGCTGTCATATAAACCGATCTTGTGTCTTGACTTCTTGAGTTTCTAGAGGGCGGAATTCTTATCCGATTTGAATGAATTCTTATCCGATTTGCACGAAGTATTTTGTTATGATGTCCAACAACTGTGCTAAATATGGTTCAAATCAGTTCATAACCTGATATAGCTGTCATATAAAAAGATCTGGGGACTTGACTTCTTGAGCTTCTAGAGGGCGCAATTCCTCTCCGATTTGGCTGAAACTTTGCATGACGCATTTTGTTTTAACTTTCAACAACTGTGTCAAATAAGGTTTAAATTGGTTCATAACCTGATATAGCTGCCATATAAACCGATCTGGGATCTTGACTTCTTGAGCCTCTAGAGGTCGCAATTATTATCTGATTTGCCTGAAATTTTGTACGACGGATCCTCTCTTGACCATCAACATACGAGTTTATTATGGTCTGAATCGGTCTATAGCCCGATACAGCTCCCATATTAATCGATCTCTCCATTTTACGTCTTGAGCCCCCAAAGTGCGCAATTCTTATTCGAATTGGCTGACATATTACGCAGGTCTCCAGAATATAATTTAATTGTGGTCCAAACCGGACCCTATCTTGATATAGCTCTAATAGCAGAGCAAATCTTTTCTTTCTTCAACATGCTATGAAAGATTTTCAATGGCGCATATCGGACATCGTTCGATATTTTGTTGCGTTCGATATTTGGTTATGCTGAAGCACTCGGCTGGAGTTTTACTTCCTATTTTACAAGATTATCCCCTTATATCTCTTGCTATATTTCTCTATTGTTTCGAATCATTCCCTTGTTCCAATTTTCCTTTTGTTTCCTTTTTCGTGCTTTATCATCGACAACTTTTTTCCTTTTTGTATAAAAAATTCACTCTATTTCACCGTTCAATCTGTGTTGGACCATTTTTGGCTGAATTGGGTTCTATTCAAACTTAGTTTTGGGCAAAGCCATTTTATTATTTCCACTGAAATATCAATGGTCATATCCGAATTCTGAACTTTATAAATTTTTAGATTAAGGCTGCAGAAATAAATTTAGGGTTTTTGAAATTTTTTAATGCGAATTAATAGATTTTCTCAAATTTAGAGATATGTGATCGTACCATATCTTTGAGTCTATTCTAAAGTTAGATATGTACTGTAAAGCATATCGTGCCGTTGCGCAAATACCATTAACTGTCTTCCCTATGGAGCTTACAAAGGTTTACTCCCCTTCTTAATCGCCAATTGTACGGCTATTTAGCCCATAACCGTTGTAGAAATCCATTAATTTTCTTCCGCTTCTAACAATTTCATCCTTGGGCTTTCTTTCCTTTTCCAATCCGCAAATTCATGTCTCCAATTGTTATGGTATTTTCCATTTTGTTCATTGCGAAAAACTCTTTAGTCCATCCTAATTCTTTGTCCCAGTTTGCTACATTAGGATAAGATTTATAAACGTCAAGTAAATTTTTACATCCAATATCCCTATTCCATCTATTCTGTAGAAGTCATGCCTAATGTAAGACCCATAAGGGATAACACATGAGATCTAACCATTTCAAGTTTCAAAGAGTTATTTTTATCCCTCTCAAATAGAATATTTTTTACTTTCTGTGCTCTGGAGCATTTCCTATGTTATTGCCCGGTTTTCGAGGGTTACGGACACCGGCAATTAGGTGGGGACACAATACAGGACTTAAACAGACTTAGAGGTGTGGAATGGAGAACAATTATGGACTTTGTTAGTCGTATGAAACTCCTTACATAGAAACTACACCTTAAAAATTTTTTTAGGTTTAGGTTTATTTATTTATTGTCATTACTAGTACAACAAGGTTAAATGTCTTATTATTGACTGTACTAGAATTAACAAGTAAAAGCGTGCTAAGTTTGGCCGGACCAAATCTTATATACCCTCCACCATAAATCGCATTTGTCGAGTTCTTTTACCGATAACTCTTTTTCGGTCCATAAAGGTTATGGACCGATTTAAAGCATACTTAGCACAGTTGTTGGAAGTCATAACTTAACACGTCATGTAAAATTTCAGCCAAATCGGATAGGAATTGCGCCTTCTAGACGCTCAAGAAGTCAAGACCCCAGATAAGTTTATATGGCAGCTATATCAGGTTATGGGCCGATTTTAACCATACTTAGCACAGTTGTTGAAAGTCATAATAAAACACCTCATGCAAAATTTCAGCCAAATTGAATAAGAATTTTGCCCTCTAGTGGCTCAAGAAATCAAGTTCCAAGATCGGTTTATATGGCAAGCTACAATACATCAAAACATGGACCGATTTGGCCTATTTACAATCCCAAACGACATACAATAATAAGAAGTATTTGTGCAAAAAAATTCAAGCGCCTAGCTTTACTTTTTCGAAAGTTAGCATACTTTCGACAGACAGACGGACGGACATGGCTATTCGACTTAAAATGTCAAGACGATCAAGAATGTACATATTTTATGGGGTCTTAGACTAATATTTCGAGGAGTTACAAACAGAATGACGAAAATATTTCATGATCTTCCCCTCACATGCTATCTCACATGCTATCACTTGCAGCACCGTGTCCAATAAACTACTGAGGCGTAAGTAAGTATCGGTCTAATCGCGCTCCTGTAGAGCCAGTAGACAATCCTCGGATTTAGGGCCCTTTTCGAGCCTACGGCCCATTTACATAGTGTCCAACATCATATTCGGCAAATCTAACGGTTTTTCTGGTAACAGGACAATATCGTCCTCATATATTAAAATGTTCACAATCATCCCACCAACAGTCATTCCACAACAAACATTCAGGTAAGCCTCTCATATACAAAGAAAATAACACTCGAATGAGAAGGCCCTGGTTGACATAAAGAGGTTCAGAGAATGAAGAACCATCATGCACTTGGGTGGTCGTACCCTCATACAGACTCCTCAATACGTCTTGGTCAACAAGCCGGTGCTGCTCAGAAAATTACGTGGGATTTTTTCAAAATCCGTAGAGAAATCTACAAAGAAACTTTTCCTGAGTGAAAGTTGAGGTATAAAGTGAAAGTTAAATTGAATGATTGTCCAGAGTGGAACATCCCTTGCACAGGTCAGCCTGAAACTCATTTATGACGTTATTCAGTTGTAACCAACGCTTGATTCATTTTAAATAACATCCCTGTGAAACAGTTATAGATTGTGTCTAGTAGCGACATACCTCTGTAATTTGACACTAAGTTCGGATCACCCTTTTTGAATAGTGGTACCAATTTATTGTAGATGTGGGAATAGTATTTTTTAAGAAAATTTGGTTTGTTAAAGCCGGAATTACGCCGTTGCATTTTAATAAAATTCATAACTAATTCTATAATTTCTGGGGGCTTTATTGGATTTAGTATTGTCGAGAACAAGGTCAATATTGTACATCTCACACGATAAGGAAACATGGTTCATGGTTCAATTCGATCTTAAACCGTTCACTGTTGTCGTTGACACTGTTTTATCTATGTATATAGTGATTTTAAAAAGCAAGTTTCTTCTCATTACATATTATTCTAAAGGGTGATTTTTTAAGAGCCATAGGAAAGTTTTTCAAAAAAAAACACATAACATTCAGAAAAATGGATGAAACTCTTATTTGAATTTATAGTAAGGGCCATATAATATAATGTTTGAGGATTATTTCATGCAAATATTGACCGTGACTGCGCCTCAAATTGTCCATCCGCTTAGTCCAATTTTGGCATACTCTTTCCAACATTTCGGCCGATATCTCACGAAAAAATGCTTCAATGTTGTCTTCCAATGCATCAATTGAAGCGGGCTTGTCTGTATAGACATGAGCTTTAACATAGCCCCACAAAAAATAGTCTAAAGGCGTTTTATCGCACGATCTAGGCGGCCAATTGACCGGTCCCGAAGGTGAAGTAAAATTTTCACTGAACTCGCCTTTCAATAAGTCTATTGTTACGCGTGCGGTGTGGCACCGTTTTGTTGAAACCACATGTCATGCTCATGCTCTTGCATTTTGGGCAATAAAAAAGTTGGATATCATCTCACGATAGCGCTCACCATTCAAAGTTACGTTACGATTCGCATCATATTTGAAGAAGAACGGTCCAATGATAATGATAAACTACACCAAACTGTGACTTTCTGGATACATTGGTAGCTCTTGCAATGCTTCTGCTCTTCATTTCAAAATCAGCAATTGTGCTTATTCACGTACCCATTGATCAAAAAATGAGCTTTGTCGCAGATAACAATTTTTCGATAAAAAAGTGGATCTTCGGCCAACTTTCCTAGAGCCCATTCACCAAAAATTCTGCTTTGCGGTAGGTCGTTCGGCTTCAATTCTTGCACTAGCTGTATTTTGAAAGGCTTCACACCTAAATCCTTCCTCAACATTTTCCACGCTGTTGAGACCCAATTGCTGCGAACGGTGGCGAATCGATTATTGATGGTCATAATTTACACTGGCCGATATTTTCTTCAGTTCGCACTCCACGTCAGCGTGTAGGTGGTTTATTGTCCAACAGCGGAAATTTGGTGCGAAATTTAGTAACAATATCTCGAATATTCGTTTCAGTGGTTCGATTAAGCTGACCATAAAATGGAAGAAGCGCACGATGAACTTTCCTAACAGAGCACGCATTTTGATAATAAAATTCAATAATTTGCAAGCATTATTCGTTTGTATGACGATTCATGGTTAAATTAGAGACCAAATTGAAGATTTTTGACAGTAAAACAAAACACAAAACGTCCGTGAGCTGTTCAAACCAGTGTTGCCGAAAAGATAATAGCTAAAAAATCATCATTTACATAAGAAATCCTATCCTCGTCCAAGCCCGAATTTCTGTATTTATCAAGCTTTGAAAATATGTACTGTCTGGACTACGCATCAACCCTTTTATTCTTAGGATCAAAATGTCTCACGTTAGAGTTCATACCAGCAGCCGAGTAATTTTACCGTCCAATAACTCTTGCATATCTATCTCCGAATGCGGATTTGTCCAGTCCCACAATGGAATGTAGATTAAGTACCTACATATCACAATTCTTTGGAATCTTAATAAAATTTTGCATCAAAGCCAGTCGTCTGTTGCCAGTTACCAAAGGCGTGCAAAAATATAACGACAGGGTCACATGTTCTGAAAGAAAGCTTTGCTGAGTATGCGGAAGTCGGATACTACATGAAGGACTTTAAATGAACAAATACAATAATCAAAAGAAGGACTTTCCATTACCCTCTGAAAGTATCCGAAAACAAATTCTCATTAATTGCTTGCGCGTTCCCAACCCTGGCATTCAAATCTCCTAAAACCCAATGTGAAGTTATGCATAAAACGTTGCAGCTTATCAAAATATTCTGACCAATTCCTACAGTTTAGGCAACACGGTATGAAATTTAAACGTACATCATTAATCATTAAATAGATTTCTTGAAACCGAAAATATTTTTCTTTAAACCGCTTGCATGTGCGCCATTGAATGCCTCTTTTCTGCCTACCTAGTTCAAAATGTAATTATTAAAAACAAGTAAAAGTGTGCTTAGTTCGGCAGGGCCGAATCTTATATACCCTCCACCATGGATCGCATTTGTCGAGTTCTTTTCCCGGCATCTCTTCTTAGGCAAAAAAAGGATGTAAGAAAAGATTTGCTCTGCTGTTAGAGCGATATCAAGATATGGTCCGGTTTGGACCACAATTAAATTATGTGTTGGAGACCTGTGTAAAATGTCAGCCAATTCGAATAAGAATTGCGCCCTTTGTGGGCTCAAGAAGTAAAATAGAGAGATCGATTTATATGGGAGCTGTATCGGCCTATAGACCGATTCAGACCATAATAAACACGTATGTTGATGGTCATGAGAGAATCCGTCGTAAAAAATTTCAGGCAAATCGGATAATAATTGCGCCCTCTAGAGGCTCAAGAAGTCAAGACCCAAGATCGGTTTATATGGCAGCTATATCAGGTTATGAACCGATATGGCCCATTTACAATACCAACCGACCTTCACTAATAAGAAGTATTTGTGCAAAATTTCAAGCGGCTAGCTTTACTCCTTCGGAAGTTAGCGTGCTTTCGACAGACAGACGGACGGACGGACAGAAGGACGGACATGGCTAGATCGACATAAAATGTCACGACGATCAAGAATATATATACTTTATGGGGTCTCAGACGAATATTTCGAGTAGTTACAAACAGAATGACGAAATTAGTATACCCCCCATCTTATGGTGGAGGGTATAAAAATGAGAGCAAAGAGCTTGTTTATCTGCAAGCACATGCGTTTCATATTGGAAGAAGATATCAAACAGGATACTTTAATTTACTGTCAAATTTGCTACAATATAAGAGTCCGAACTACACACTTTTAGTTGCAAATTTTGTGATGAATGAGAATTAGAAGTTACGTTGTCAGTGACAGTTGACAATATCCCAGTTCAAATTGGTTTTTGCATCTTTTTGTTTTCACTTAGAACAAGTTAAATATTCCCATAGCAAACAACGTTTTTATTTACCCAAGATAAACATATTGCAATTTTGAGTTCCAAACTTGTTACAAGTCTTTTTTCTTCAAAATGAATTAAAATCGTTAAAAACAGTTAAAGAATTTCCCAAATTTGAGTAATATTAAGAAGGATTAAATGCGTACTAAGTTCGGCCGGGCCGAATTTTATATACCATCCACCATGGATCGCTATAGTTCCATATGAGGTTATGGACCGATTGCGACCATTATTGATTTGGATATTGGACACTGTAGTAGGTCTTTGTGATTAATTTCAGCCAAATCGAATGAGAATTGGGCCTTATAGGGTCTCAAGAAGTAAAGTCAGGAGATCGGTTTGTATAGGAGCTATATCGGATATATTACTAGCCAGAGTTGTTGGAAGCTATAACAAAAACCTCATACAAAATTGTAGCCAAATCGGATAAGAATTGGGCCATCTAGAGGCTCGAGAAGTCAAGATCCGACATCGGTTTATGTGGCATCTATATCAGGTTATGAACCATACTTAGCATAGTTGTTGGAAGCTTCAGCAAAACGGTTAATATGGCAGCTATATCAAAATATGGACCGATATGACCCATTTACAATCCCCACCCGACCTACACTAGTAGGAAGTATTTGTGCAAAAGTTCAATTGCCTAGACGGACGGACGTAGACAAATCGATATATACTTTGTTGGGTCTCAATGCTACAAACATAATTAGTACACTCCTATCCTATTGTGAAGGGCATAAAAAGGGATATATTGTAGAACCGATGGGGCAATATCCTATTAAAAACATAGGATGATTTTGAGACCAGCGGCCGAAATACCGCATACGTGAACGAGTTAAATTACTCGACATCTTTCAGTTCTGGATACTTAAACTGTAATTGAGTGGGCAGTCTTGTAATTTAAGATGACTAATGTTAAAAATCTATTTGGTTTATATAAAAACATTTATGACATGCAATAAATTACGAGATAAGTGTCATTCACAAAGGCATACACTATCATTTATGCGATATTTCGGCTCCAGATAAGAAAAAGGCAAATTTGATTGCAGAATTTGTGAACAATAATGTTTTCTAGATGTGGCGCCCTTTTGAAGTTACTAGTATCTTATTGTCAACCCTCTTTCTTTCATTAAAAACAACTAACCTCTCTAAACGAAGTTTTATTCGGTTGCGTGCTAGGTACTCCGCAAAATTTTAGATGCTTACTGGCACTCGTGCGGAACATTGTGCTAAAATAGGATTGCCTCCATATATGCTACCTTGTATGGATGCCATTATTAAGACATTCCTCATGAATACTTTATTAGTTAATATCCAGACAATGAATTTGCGGAATTTTCCCCACCTTTACTACCCGTGCTCTCATCAAGGAACCATTGCATACTTGCTAGCTGCCACCTCTGTGTGATACAATCCAGCCAGGTTTGGTTTGGGTTTTCATGTCCCCAAATATGAGTGACTTGTCTATCAACAAGTCTAAGGATTCGCCAATAATAAATTGAGATATTTGCAAATACTTGTCACGCATCGAAACTTTTCAGCCAAAACGCTTTGTCATAAGTTTGTGGGAGTGCCACCAGCCAATTTGCTTTGCTCTGCTCCCAGTCCTTTCTTTCGCAAAAGATGTGGTATTAAAATAAGCTTGTGGTAGTCATAACTTTCAAAAGTCATATGTCAGAAATTCTTGCTCTGGTAATGGTTTGTCTACTATAAAACTATGTGAGGAGGTGGTAAACGTGCTGTGAATAGAATTGAGTTGGTGACTTAATTTTCTGAGCATCCAAAGGTAGTCAGGTTCTGGCCAGGCCAAATTTCGCAATATTAACTTCTGATAGGTGTTGGTAATTTGTGTTTCTGCTGTTCAAGTCGATAGAGGTTGCTTTAAAGTTTCATTTCGCCATCGGAAATGACGGCTTACTACTTCTTAGAGTTAAGTCATACAGACATTGGGTGTTTTTTGAAAACATTGAAGTCAGTGTTTTCATATTTAATTTAAATGTTCGTATTAAAAAAAAAAAAAAAAAAAAAAACCTCAGCCGGAGTGAACAAACTAACAAATCTAAGAGACATCCTCCAACCATCTCCTCAAACATGCAATAGCTTTGACTATGCAAGTGGAAGGATGAAAGCAATGGTTGGCATTTGTTTTGCGTTTTAACTCAAAACGAA
Source organism: Stomoxys calcitrans (assembly GCF_963082655.1). Taxonomy (NCBI): domain Eukaryota; kingdom Metazoa; phylum Arthropoda; class Insecta; order Diptera; family Muscidae; genus Stomoxys; species Stomoxys calcitrans. The sequence continues at coordinate 111,697,471 of NC_081554.1, read as the reverse complement.
CGAAATCAAAACGAATTCAGAACGCATGCAGAAATGTATTTTCCCAAAGCTCCTGGATATGTGAAGAAGTATCTATAAACTTTAAAATGCGAAACTAGGAATAAATCCATTAAAGTAAATTATTTCACCCATACCCAGCAAAAACTTGGTAAGTACATGTCATTATTTTCGGCATGTAAGATAATGGATAACTCATCATCCATAGATATGCTAGCTGCTAAAGTATAACTAGTTATCAACAGGAATACCGCCTGTCTTGCTCGTGATAGAAATGTCATTATATCCAACTTTAGATGAATTTCAAAAATCACCACTTATAATTAATAAAAAAAAGTCATTATTATACCCTTGTTTTTCAGGCGCAAAAGGTATAATACTACGAAATAGCATTTCGTATATATAAGTTTATGATATACTACAGGTAAGTTCATGATCTTTATTCACGCTGGCTGAAACTTCTCAACGGTGAAATAGTGAGCAATTTACTTTGACGAATAATTCATTTACTAGCAAATTGGACATGGAATTGATAAAAATTCGGATATACTTCTCTCCTATCAATCAGTGCGGTCCAATACAAGGTTAAGCTCAATGATAAGGAACCGCCATTTTATTAGCAAGTCCGAATAGCTTGCCGCAAAGCGACACCACTTAGTAGGACTAGCTACTAAAATGAGATAACCACCGATGAAAAATTTTCTGATGTCCACTTCGGAATGTAAAACCAGGCGTTCAGAGTCAAAGGCATTTCTAGGACATTCTAGCATTTGAGCTACTGTGGCCTCTCAATTTGGTGGATATTTACTTAATGTGATCAAAATCTTTTCAATTTTTTAAATTTTATTAACGAATGGGTTATTAACGGGAAAAACTGTGGCGTTATTAATGCAATTTTTTCCATTTTTGCTTTTGTTTGATTGTCCGCGACTGCTGTTGAAGCTACTCCGTATGGAGCATTCCACTATCAGCAACCTGTGGACGCAACCGGTAGCTCGTACCTAAGCTCTCCTCAAAGCTCCAAGTTCCAGCCTGTATGGCGCTCATACCCTGCTAGACTTAGCACCGGTTCAAAACAAGTGATTTCATCGGTTTTTCGAGACAAGTGACCGGTCCCCTAGGAGGTCCCCGTAGCGCAGAGGTTAGCATGTCCGCCTGGGTTTGAATCTTGGCGAGACCATCCGAAAAATTTTCAGCGGTGGTTTACCCCTCCTAATGCTGGCAACACCAAAAAGGTGTCGCACTGCTGCACGCCGTTCGGACTCGGCTTTAAAAAGGAGGCCCCATATCATCGATTGAATCGGACTGCACTCATTGATATGTGAGAAGTTTGCTCCTGTTCTTTAGTGGAGTGTCCATGGGCAAAATTTGCATTTGCAGTGACCGGTCCCCTACTACCCATATGACCGGTGATTTTTATGTGGGCATATGATACCTAGGGACCAATAATTTGGAGCCGGTAAATCCATCGGTTTAAAACACTGGTTTAAAATTAATTTCACCGGTATGAAAAGATCGGTAATTCCCCTGTCTGAAAAAATATAAAAGTAAAGTAAAAATTAAGTAATTCATTACATAGCAAACAAAACAAATCTGTTTTAAGTTGGGCATGAATATCCTGTTTCACAGTGAAATACCCATGTTTTTCACCATTACTTTTTGAAAAACTACAAAACTCGTCTCGAAAAAAAAATATCTCACTGATTACATAATACTTTTTGTAAAGTTTGATCATAAATAATGAGGGAATACCATAATGAATAAAATCAGCAAATTTTTGCTTGCTTCAAAATCTCTTATCTACAAAAAGTAATGTTGAAACGATCACTGTGGAACAGAAACTCAGTACCCACCTTTAATTAAAAACGAACACAAAAAATTTAATTTAAAATTAAAAATTATTTCTTTATTTTCATATATCGTTTTTCGTTAAATAAATCGCATTTTTAAGATGTAGCTCTGGCCTTCCTTCATTTATCGAAAGTGGAATTGATTCTAAAACCAAAATGAAAAAATTATTAAAATTTTTCATCATTTTATTTACATCTAATTCGTCCCGTAAACGTTGCAGTATCGGCTGTCTCATGTTTATTGGACTTAGACTCTCACGACTCTGGCTTTCCAACTATTTATGCTCTCTTCTACTTGGCTGCGGAACATCCTTCTCCGATTAAACCCATTTTGTCTACTTCTGTTTTGTTGTTTATTCTTATTTTCATGTGGCTGTTTGCATTCGTCTATTCTTCGCTCAGATACTTCAGCTCGCTTGGAAATCAAATGGCTTATGTCAGAAGGAACACGCCCTAATTCTAATTCTTCTAGGGTTAATCGTGGCAGGGGCTCTATATGAAGAATGGTGTGGTGCTCTCTTCCACACTTTTTGCAAACTGTTTCGGAAATACCTTCGTATAATCTGTGCGACCGAGCAAAACAGTTAAGACAATATCCGAGGTGTTATACTTCTCGTCTACGAGTGCCGACATCCATTTGGAGAAATTTTTGACAAAACCTGATCGAGTGAAACTTTTCACATAATAAACATTTTCTTACGTCTGGTGATGTCCTGGGAAGATAAATAAAGTAGAATTATGCTGGATGAAATTGGATTTTATAACAGCGTCTGCATGAAAGGCATACGGAGAATAAGCGATATTTGCAAGACTCTTGAGAAGATTGAAGGGGAGGCGATTTTTTTGTCATTAGAAGAAAGCGAATAGTTGTCATTCATCAGAGGGTAAAGAACAAAATTTAGTAATGTCACGAGTTATGGTACCTTTAGCGGTGCGAATTTCAACTATTCTGACAAATCCATCATTGCCCCGGAAGTTTTTCAATATTCGACCTAAAAGGCACTCACACGTTGGTAAGAGATCGTCTTTGACGATAACAAGCTCTCCTACTTTTATGTTGTTTTTGGGTTGTTGCCATTTGGTGCAGCTCCTTCACATACTCATCTTTCCATCGTCTAGCGAAATGATGTTGTTGGACTTTTAGTCTCTCCCATCGTTCTATGGCTGTTATGTTTACTGGGAAAGAGTAGAGAGATACTGCAATGAGGGGGTGCCCCTCGCAAAAAGTGCCCAGGTTTCAAGGCTAGAAATTCAAGAGCATCATCGCTCATAGGAAACAGAGAAGAGACGAGAGTGCGAGTTAATAGCGTAAACTCCACGAATGTTTATTTTTGGCGACTTTTTTAAAGCGAAATTTAAAAGATTTCACGACTGCATGCCACAATCCGCCCATATGTGAGGCATTTGATGGGATAAATAACCATTCCAAACCTTGGGGAGTGTATTTTGCAGCTATGTCATTCGCGAATTGCGTACATTCGTAGCGGAGAATTCTTTCAGCTCCAGCAAATTTGGTGCCGTTGTCTGACATAATCTTACGGGGAAGATCACGCCGTAGAAATGAGCCGGTGGTCAAACTTGAACATAGCTCCAAGTGAATGGCTTTGGTGGAGAAGCACACGGAAACACAGGCATATTCCTTCTGATATGGAGCTTTACTTAATAAAGAAGTTTTGATTGAAAAACTCTTTGCTTGAAAATAGTGCAAGTTTTACAATTTGTGATGCATTTCTTGACAGCTGATCTTAACCGGGATATATAATATTCTTCAAGGATAGTTCTTATCATTAAATTTATTTCAGCCTGTAACAGGAGCATGTGAATAAAGTTAATAAACAATCTACTATAATCAGACTTTACAGGGATTAATATTGGGTGGACCATAGGCCACTGGTTCATATCCGATTCGAAGGACCCTGAAGTATCTTCAAGGCATCCTAAAGAGAGGAGTTTAGACCAGAAAAGGAACATAGGTTCCGACGATCAATCTAAGCTGAGATGCTTTCAAATATGTGGCAATTTATGTGGAGTAGGGAAGTCGTTTCGACAATTACTTACTTTGGACTGCAGCAGTTAAGTGAGAAATACAATGTTGTAATTGGGGAACTACATTATATGGTATGGTACCACTACTGTGGTACTGGGTATTACAACTTTGTGCAATTGTTTGCAACACCCAAAAGAAAGAGAGATAGGCCCATTGATAAGTATACCGATCGACTCAGAATCATTTTCTGATTCCATTTAGCTATGTCCGTCTGTTTGTCTGTGTACAAACTACAGGTCGCAATTTTCATCCGATCGTCTTCAATTTTGGTACGGGCATGTTTTCGGCATAGAGACGACGCCTTTTGAAATTGGAATAAATCGGTTCAGATCTGGATATAGCTCCCATATATATGTTTGTCCGATTTGCAGTAATAATGCAAAAAAATGGTAATTTGTTAATCGATTCTCTTGAAATTTGGCAGAAGGATTTTCTTACGACTCTCAAAATTTCTAGTGAATTTCCTAGAAATCGGTTCAGATTTAGATATAGCTCTCATATATATATATATATATATATATATATATATATATATATATATATATCGCACGATTTTCACTCATAGAACCACTGAAAGCGCATTTATTGACTAATGTTGCCAAAAATTTTGGGCTTAGTATAAGTGATCTGTGAACGGTGTGGAGTTCGGTGAGAAAAGAGAACGAGGAACCTGATGGCCGATCGTAAGTTACCTCGCATGACACCGACGGACATGAGACACGCATAAAAGATGTAATTAAAGTTGACATAAATAAACATTTAGGGTTGTAATTTTCGACAAAAGGGTGATTCTAATCAAGAATGTAATAATGTTATGCTTATTGTACAATGCTTAGTAATTCAGAAAGAGGCTTCGTACAATTTAAATATTAATTCATTAGTAATTAGGAATTCAAACTTATATCTAATTAATGCTTTATTGTTGTAAAAATTGACATTTATCAAAGTTTTGCGCCCCTATCTGTTTCGTTTGAAATTAGAACACAGACTAAAATAATTTCTTAAACCGCAGTCGAAGCAAAAACACTGAAACTACTCTGCGCACAACTAACGGTTTGAGTTGTTGTTTTATTTTGGTGTGTTTTGTTCGATGCAGAAAAAATTCACCAAGAGCAACGTGGTTGTTGGTTGTTTTTTTTATACGATGTGTATACAACAAGGACAGCACCAAAAAAAAAAGGAATTCACCAAAATATAGACTTTTAACAGGTGTTTTCACCGGTTTGTTCTGCGAAAACAAAAAACAGCCAAAGCAGCAAGGCAATAGACTAAAATGGCCGGTGATATGACCGATAGTTTGTGTTTATAGAGTTGAATTTACCCCAAACATCATGCAGGGTAGTTATCCCGTGCAGGAATAGAATATGTCAAACATTGAAATAACCTATGCCGGGTAAGCTTAGCGGGTTCCAAGGTTCGAAACAAAAGTAGTTTCATAAGCGTATTTAACAATTTTATATAATTCGGGCTTAAAAATTACTATAAATTTACTCAGCAAAACTTTTAAAGAGACCAGGCAGGTTACAACAAAACACAGCAGCCGCGAATCAACCAGTTACCGTGAGGTCCAGAATAGAATGCCTCTTTCCCAAAAAGGAAGGTTGTCTTGATGGTAAATTAGGGATAAGTTGGTGTAATTCAAATGTCTGAGATCTATGGCTGTATCATACCAGTAGACTCCCTGTACACTACAACTATGGTGCCTGGGATCTTTGGCCGTTGAGAACCAGTAGCATCCCTCTACCTACAAGTGTCTGGGTACTATGGCTGTATCAAACCAGTAGTACACAACTACTTGAGTCGAATTAGACTGCGTTAGTGTGGCTGTCACAGAAGCTGTCGTATACTTGCGGTGGATGTTCACACACGACGGCAGCCTAAGCTCAACTGAGGTAATTGTGATCACTCGAAGAGTAGAACATGCTATCGGTTCATGAGTATCTGTGATGTCGGAGTATGACTATCTTTGACGTAGGAGTGTACAGCCAACCATTGTTGTAGTGTTGCTATGAGCAAGTTTAAGTGAGTATAATCTCTCAGTATAAGAGAGCTAGATATTATTGCAAAAAATAGGTTTTGAGCGCAGCGGATGGCAGCTAATTGGTGGTTGTTGTGTGTTGTTATAATTACCAGCTAGTGAATACAAACTCGGAAGAAATATAATTAAATGGAATTAATATAAATGCAATTCATAATAATTGAAATAATATACAATTGCAATTCATATATGTAAATGTCAAAATAGAAATAGATTAAAGCGATGAATGTATGTAACGATAGCTTCGTTTCAACATAAACACAAAAGCATGGCCATCTTTGATGAAAATGGATAAAAGTGTTCTTTTGTGTTGTAAGCAAATATTGAAAGGAGAAAATTGTGTATCATTCAACAATAGCAGTGTGGATGAATGCGTAGGCGTCTGCTTTGCGAATGGAGGTTTCGTGGTTCAACTATCTGCTGGGACGAAAGGATAACTTTAAATTTCATTTATAATTTTTATTATTCACATAAAATTTGTTTTCTTAGCAGCAACTGATGGATTGTGAACATGGTGGTGGGGAAAGGTGCGAAACTGTTTGAGTCTAAGTAGTTATTTTGTAGCTACGTTCAACTATGATAGCATGTCATTATTTTTGAAAACTTGTATGCTTAGGTATAAGTACTTATTTTTGAACTATTAGTATATTTGTGCTGAAGGCCTTTCCTCCTAGGACATGTAAAAATAATTAGAAGCGAAGCCTAAAAATAAGTAAAGAGTGATTTTTTAGCTATTATCTTTATGGCAACACTGGTTTAAACAGCTCACGCACGTTTCCTGTTTTGTATCACTGCCAAACATCTTCAGTTTGGTCTATAATTTAACCATGAATCGTCTTACAAACGAACAATGTTTCCGAATTATTGAATTTTAAAGTAAAAGCGTGCTAAGTTCGGCCGGGCCGAATCTTATATACCCTCCACCATGGATCGCATTTGTCGAGTTTTTTTTCCCGGCATCTCTTCTTAGGCAAAGATTTGCTCTGCTATTAGAGCGATATCAAGATATGGTCCGGTTTGGACCACAATTAAATTATATGTTGGAGACCTGTGTAAAATGTCAGCCAATTCGAATAAGAATTGCACCCTTTGGGGGCTCAAGAAGTAAAATAAAGAGATCGATTTGTATGGGTGCTGTATCGGGCTATAGACCGATTCAGACCAAAATAAACAATTATGTTGATGGTCATGAGAGAATCCGTCGTACAAAATTTCATTCCAATCGGATAAGAATTGCGCACTCTAGAAGCTCTAGAAGTCAAGACCCAAGATCGGTTTATATGGCAGCTATATCAGGTTATGGACCGATTTGAACCATACTTGATACAGTTGTTGGATATCATAACAAAACACGTCGTGCCAAAATTTATTCAAATCGGATAAGAAGTGCGCACCCTAGAGGCTCAAGAAGTCAAGACCCAAGATCGGTTTATATGGCAGCTATAACAAAACATGGACCGATATGGCCCATTTACAATACCAACTGACCTACACTAATAAGAAGTATTTGTGCAAAATTTCAAGCGGCTAGCTTTACTCCTTCGGAAGTTAGCGTGCTTTCGACAGACAGACGGACGGACGGACAGACGGACGGACATGGCTAGATCGACATAAAATTTCACGACGATCAAGAATATATATACTTTATGGGGTCTCAGATTCTCAAATTCCGGAACACAGAATTTTTAGTGAATGAGCTCATGGAAAGTTGAACGAAGACCCAGTTTTTTTAACGAAAAATTATGTTCCGTGACAAGGCTCATTTTTGGCTCAATAGGTACGTGAATAAGCAGAATTGTCGAATTTGGAGTGAAGATCAGCCAAAAGCATTGCAAGAGCTACCAACGTATCGGGAAAAAATAGCAGGTTGGTGCGGCTTATGGTCTAGTGGCGCCATTGGACCGTATTGAAGATTCAAAGATGATGCGAATCGTAATGTAACTGTGAATAGTGAGCGCTATTGTGAGATGATATCCAACTTTTATTTCCCCAAAATGCCAGAGCACGACTTGCATGATACGCGCGTGTGCCACATGCCACACAGCAAGCTTAACAATGGACTTATTGAGAGGTGAATTCGGTGAAGATTTTATTTCACGTTCGGGACCGGTCAATAGGCCGCCTAGATCGTGCGAATAAACGCCTTTAGATTATTTTTTTGTGGGTTAAATTAAATCTCATATCTATACAGACTAGCCCGCTTCAATTGACGCATGGGAATACAACATTGAAGCATTTTTTCGTGAGATACCGGCCGAAATGATGGAAAGAGTATGTCAAAATTGGACTAAGCGGATGGACAATTTGAGGCGCAGTCACGGTCAATATTTGCATGAAATAATCTTCAAATATTAAATTATATGGACCGGACGTACTATCGAGTCAAATAAAGATTTTATGCATATTTCTTAATTGTATGTGTTTTTATGAAAAACTTTCCAATAGCTCTTAAAAAATCACACTTTAGTTATTAGGATTTGAATTAACGAGTATGTTCGCATAGGTAAGGTTGAAAAGAGGGTGCAGTTATTAATCCGCCCATGCCACTATGGACATACACCTTAGCCAGTAATCGGCTTGTTGTGCGCTCTAAAAACTACAAAGTTACCTCTAAAAAAGAAACATGATTTTCCAGATGGCAATATTAGAGTAGGTTCATCTCAGGTATCCGATCGGAAACCTCTTCCCTTCCTTTGAGGTTTCCTATTGTCGCCTTGATTATACCGCGATGGTATGAGCTGCTCCCTTCCTTAATTCATTCTCCCATCGCCTTAAGACTCATAGCTGCAGTGGCTGCCTCACACTTAATCTGTATGTCAATGTCCAGAATAGTCTCTAGTGCCCTAGCGGGCGTGGTCCTCATCGCTCCGCCTATGCCAAGACAACATCTTCTGTGAACCTGTTGTATGTTGCACTTTTTCTCCACCAAACTACTGAGACGTAAGTAAGTATTGGTCTAATCACTTTCCTGTGGAACCAGTGGACTATCCTCGGATGCAGGCCCCATTTCGAGCCTACGGCCCGTCTACATAGTGCCCAACACTTCCAATTCAGATTCCTGTCCAAGATCACACTTAAGATTTGACCTTGTCAGATATCGAAATCGCCTTATTGAGAAAACGTGGTGCGTTAAATTGGCACATCTTCATCTTCCTCGTGAACAGGCATAATTCAGTCATCTCTGGGTTGACATTGAGACCTCTGGGTCTAGCCCATTCATATGCCATATGCAAGACCGTTTCGGCCCTTCTGCATAGCTGGTTCGGATCCTTAATCCTTAGAAGTATTATTACATTGTCCAGCGTAGCTGACGATATGTTCTGTTCCTTAGTATATGGTTTATCCAGTGTGTCGGTCTGCTCATTGTAAAAAGCCCTCTCGATGTCAATGCATACCGCCAGTGTGTACGTTTTGGCGTCAAAGGATTCTTCAATCTGATGCACAACCTCGTGCAGGGCAGGCTCCACCGACCTTCCCTTGACATGCTGTTTGTATATGAGCAGTTCGCTAGATGTCCTACTCTTCATCATGGTATTCACAATACGTTCCATGGTTTTGAGTTGAAAGGACGTTAGGCTTATAGGTCCGTAGACCTTTTGCGTCGCATAGCTTGCCTTGCCGGGCTTGGGTATAAATACCACCCTTGCCTGCTGCCAGGCTTTCAGAGTATATGGAAGTCCTAGGCACGCTGTGAAAATAGTTGCCAGATGAGGCGCCAGATATTCTGCCTATTTCTGTAGTAACGCCGAAAATATTCCATTAGGTCCGAGCGGCTTAAATGGTTTTAAGCTCCTCAAGGATTCCTTCACCATTGGATTCGGCGCTGGCCGTGCTATTCTAAACCTTATGTAACGATGGCTAGAGAAAGAGTGTTCCATGGAAGCCCTCAAATCCTGAACCTCATCGATTAGATTTTCCAAACATATCGTCACATCTGATATCTCCTCCCTAATCCTACGGTAGCGGTGTTACCAATATTAAGTGTTATTAGGTCGTTAGTATTCAAGAACTCTGCCAGGACTGGGCCCCGCTTATTAGTGTAGGTACTACCCCACGAAATGTGGTGAGGATTTGCATCGCACCCTATTAGTATCAATTTCACGTCTGTTTTGCTTTCCTCACCAAATGATGCAGCTGCGACGTGGCTGTCGAAAGGCAGATAAAGTGATAAAGTCAGGTATGCTCACTATCTCCCTGTCTCATCACTATTGCATCCGACGTTGACATCTTTGGGGAAAATACAAAATTTGAATTTTTATGGCAAATAACCCAGGTTCTCGGTAGAATGCCGGCTTTAGCATAGAATAATTGGTTGTTGATATGGTTCAGTCCAGAAACTTTGTTCCGGGTCGTACATGGCTCCTGAATTAAGGCAATATAAATCTTGCCCTTGCTGATTTTCTCCATCAGAGCGTGTGCAGCTGTCTTGGTCCTCCAGTAAATAGGCATCTTGGGAGTAGGAGATGATCTCATCGTCTGCTCCCTATTCTTTAGACAGCATTAACTTTCCTGTCACTGCACAGCCTGATGTCATCGTTTTAGGTTCTTTGCCTAGTTAAGTCTTCCGACTCTTTATAAAGTCGGTAATGGTTCCATCGTCGGGTCCCTGTTCGTTAAGCTCTATTGGGCTTCCATTCCCTGTACTGTCTTATGTTTTAATACTACGATCTTTGCCTATCTTAGCCTTCCGAATGTTAAATAAAAGGGCTTCTTGGGAGTAGGTGATGGTACCATCATCGGCTCCCTGTTCGTTGGGTTGCATTGAGTCTCCTGTCGCTGCGCTGCCTAAAGTTCCAATATTAGGATCTTTACCTATCCCAGTATTACAAATCTTGAAGTCGGTAATGGGTCCGTCGTCGGGTTCCTGTTTGTTAGGCTGTGTTGGGTCTCTCGCCACTGTTATTTTAGTATTAGGATCTTTGCTTATCCTAATCTCGTTGTCAGCCCCCTTTTCATTGGGCGGTGTTGGGTCACCTGCCACTGCACGGCCTGATGTCTCAAAATGAGAATTTCTGCCTATCCTAGTCTTCCCAATTTTGAACAAGTAAGAGCGTGCTAAGTTCGGCCGGGCCGAATCTTATAAACCATCCACCATTGATCGCATTCGTCGAGTTCTTTCCCGGTATCTCTTTTTAGACAAACAAAGGATAAAAGAAAAGAATTACTATGCAAAATGAATTCAGTGTTGGAGACCACAATAGAAGTCTATGTGTAAAATTGCAGCGAAATCGAATAAGAATTGGGCTTTGATCGGTTTGTAGGGGAGCTGTATAAGGCTGAAGGCCGATTCAGACCGTATATTGAAGATCAGGGGAAAAGCCGTTGTACAAAATATCAGCCAAATCGGATAATAATTGCGACCTCTTGAGGCTCAAAAAGTCAAGAACCCAGATCGGTTTATATGACAGCTAAATCAGGTTATGGACCGATTTGAACCATATTTGGCACAGTTGTTGAAAGTCATATCAAAACACCTGGTGGAAATTTTCAGCCAAATCGAATAAGAATTGCGTCCTCTAGTGCCTCAAGGAGTCAAGATCCCATATCGGTTTCTATGGCAGCTATATCGAAACATGGACCGATATGGCCCATTTACAATCCCAATCGACCTCCACTTATAAGAAGTATTGGAGCAGAATTTAAAGCGGATAGCTTTACTCCTTCGGAAGTAAGCGTGCATTCGACAGACAGACGAACGGACATGGCTAGATCGACTTTAAATATCATGACGATCAAGAATATATATACTTTGTGGGGTCTTAGACGAATATTTCGAGGAGTTACAAACAGAAAGACGAATTTAGTATACTTTCGAATGAGTAAAACTAGCCGCTTGAAATTTTGCACAACTACTTCTTATGTAGGTCGGTTGGGATTGTAAATGGGCCATATCAGTCCATTTTTTGATAAAGCTGCTATATAAACCGATCTTGCGTCTTGACTTCTTGACTTCTTGAGCCTCTAGAGGACGCAATTCTTATCCGATTGGAATGAAATTTCGCACGACTTTTTCAGTATGACTTTCAACAACTGTGCTAAGTTAGGTTCAAATCGGTCAATAACCTGATAAAGCTACCATATAAACCGATTTTGAATCTTGATTTCTTGTGTCATTAGAGGGCGCAGTTCTTATCCGATTTGAATGAAATTTTGCACGAAGTATTTTGGTTTGATATCCAACGACTGAGCCTGTTATAGCTGTCATATAAACCGATCTTGGGACTTTACTTCTCGAGCTTCTATAGAACGCAATTCCTTTCCGATTATTATGACTTTCAACAACTGTGCCAAATAGGGTTCAAGTCGGTTCATAACCTGATATAGCTGCCATATAAATCTGGGATCTTGGCTTCTTGAGCCTGTAGAGGTCGCAATTATTATCCGATTTACCTGAAATTTTGTACGTTGGATCCTCTCATGACCATCAACATACGTGTTTCTTATGGTCTGAATCGGTCTTTAGCCTGATGCAGCTCCCATATAAATCGATCTTTCAATTTTACTTCTTGAGCCCCCAAAGGGCGCAATTCTTATTCGAATTGGCTGACATTTTACACAGGTCTCCAATATATAATTTAATTGTGGTCCAAACCGGACCATATCTTGATATCGCTCTAATAGCAGTGCAAATATTTTCTTATATCCTGTTTTGCCTAAGAAGAGATGCCGGGAAAAGAATTCGACAAATGCGATCCATGGTGGAGGGTATATAAGATTCGGCCCGGCCGAACTTAGCACGTTTTTACGTGTTATACCCTTCACCATAAGATGGGGGGTATAGTAATTTCGTCATTCTGTTTGTAACTACTAAAAATATTCGTCTGAGACCCCATAAAGCGCACAAATGCTTCTTATTAGTGTAGGTCAGTTGGTATTGTAAATGGGCCATATCGGTACATGTTTTGATATAGCTGCCATATAAACCGATCTTGGGTCTTGACTTCTTGAGCCTCTAGAGAGCGCAATTCTTATCCGATTGGAATGGAATTTTGCACGACGTGTTTTGTTATGATATCCAACAACTGTGCCCAGTATGGTTCAAATCGGTCCATAACCGGATATAGCTGCCATATAAACCGATCTTGGGTCTTGATTTCTTGAGCCTCAAGAGGGCGCAATTCTTATCCGATTAAAATAAAATTTTGCGCGACGTGTTTTGTTATGATATCTAACAAATTTGCCAAGCATGGTTCAAATCGGTCTATAACCTGATATAGCTGTCATATAAACCGATCTTGGGTCTTGACTTCTTGAGCCTCTAGAGGGCGCAATTCTTATCCGATTTGAATGAATTTTTGCACGAAGTATTGTGTTATGATGTCCAACAACTGTGCCAAGTATGGTTTAAATCAGTGTTGATATAGCTGCCATATAAACCGATCTTGTGTCTTGATTTCTTGAGCCTCAAGAGGGCGCAATTCTTATCCGATTAAAATAAAATTTTGCGCGACGTGTTTTGTTATGATATCTAACAAATTTGCCAAGCATGGTTCAAATCGGTCTATAACCTGATATAGCTGTCATATAAACCGATCTTGGGTCTTGACTTCTTGAGCCTCTAGAGGGCGCAATTCTTATCCGATTTGAATGAATTTTTGCACGAAGTATTGTGTTATGATGTCCAACAACTGTGCCAAGTATGGTTTAAATCAGTGTTGATATAGCTGCCATATAAACCGATCTTGGGTCTTGATTTCTTGAGCCTCTAGAGGGCGCAATTCTTATCCGATTAAAATAAAATTTTGCGCGACGTGTTTTGTTATGATATCTAACAAATTTGCCAAGCATGGTTCAAATCGGTCTATAACCTGATATAGCTGTCATATAAACCTTCTTGAGCTTCTAGAGGGCGCAATTCCTATCCGATTTGGCTGAAATTTTGCATGACGTATTTTATTCTTACTTTCAACAACTGTGTCAAATAAGGTTCAAATCGGTTCATAACCTGATATAGCTGCCATATAAACCGATCTGGGATCTTGACTTCTTGACCCCTAGAGGTCGCAATTATTATCCGATATGCCTGGAATTTTGTACGACGGATCCTCTCATGACCATCAACAAACGTGTTTATTATGGTCTGAATCGGTCTTTAGCCCGATACAGATCCCATATAAATCGTTCTCTCTATTTTACTTCGTGAGCCCCCAATGGGCGCAATTCTTATACGAATTGGCTGAAATTTTACACAGGTCTCCAACATATAATTTAATTGTGGTCCGAACCGGACCATATCTTGATATCGCTCTAATAGCAGAGCAAATCTTTTCTTATATCCTTTTTTGCCTAAGAAGAGATGCCGGGAAAAGAACTCGTTTTTTCTCTCATTTTCCAAGCAGGGGAATTTGTATCACTAATGTTCAATACTCTTTTGATGAAATTGGTAGCAGTGTTTGTGATTATAGTTTTGAGGTGTTTAGAGTGGTGCTTGAAATAAAGAACTATTTAATAAACTTAATTCGAATGGTGATACATTGTGTAAAATTCGAACATGACAAAGCTGAACGAAATAAGGAAGTTAGAAAATGTTTTTCTTTTGTGTTTTTGGCAAACATTGAAAACGGAAAATAGTCTCAGACTCAAGCTTTGTAAACAGAAATTCGTTGGTTCAACTGTCAGCAGCGACAGAAGGTAAAATTTTATTTAGTTTATAATTGCAATGTTTCATATTAAATTAGTATTGTTCAAAACGGCTGAGCAATTGAGAGCGTGGGTTTAATAGACAGGCGGAGCAAAATGTGTTGCGTAATTAAAATGTGTCCGTCAAACCCCAATAGGATGCTCCGAAGAGTTCGGAAATAGCAATTTCCTAATAATTTTAACTTACAGGTTCAATGCTCGTTAGTTCTTATTTTAATTGAGGAGAACTAATACTATGTGAAAACGTTTCGTTGAAGTTACTGAACTCGTAGCGAGCATATAATTCTTAAGCGCCATGGAAAGTTCACTATTTCCCAAATTTAATTCATTTTAATTATTGTTAAAGTTAATTTCTTATCCGATTTGGCTGAAATGTTGCACAAAACGCTGAGGAATGACTTCCACCAACTGTGCCAAGTATTGCCTAAATCAGTTCATAACCTGATATACGCAAATATAACCGTGCTCCCAATTCTTTCTGAGCTTCCAGAGAACGCAATTTGTACTCGATTTGCTTGAAATTTTGGAGGTGGCATTTTTCTATGACTTCTAAGATTCTATATTGGTCAATAACTTGATGTAGTTCATATATATATATATTGAAAAAGTCATTCAATGAACTTGACAAATGCGATCCATGGTGACTTAGCAAGCTTTTACTTGTTTATCCATACAACATTTTTTTGGCATATTATTAGAATTTAGAGTTTAGGATATCATTTTCCTTACCGGTGTTATTTTTACACCCACCACCGAAGGATGGGTGTATATTCATTTTGTCATTCCGTTTGCAACACTTCGAAACATAAATTTCCGACCCTGTAAAGTATATATATTCTTGATCGTCATAAAAATCGAAGACGATCTAGCCATGTCCGTCCATCTGTCTGTTTAAATCACGCTACCGTCTTTAAAAATAGAGTCATTGAGCTGAAACTTTGCACAGATTTTTTTTTTTTTTCTATAAGCAGGTTAAGTTTGAAGATGGGCTTTATCGGACTATATCTTGGGCCGATTTAATGTCTTAGACCAATTAAAGCCACATTTATTATCCGATTTTGCTGAAATTTGGAACAGCGAGTTGTATTAGGCCTATCGATATCAGTTTGGCTCAGATCGATCCAGATTTGGATATAGCTGCCATACAGACCGATCTCTCGATTTAAAGTCTTGGGTCTGAGTTTTCATGGAGGACTGTGACTTCTAAAAGGACGCCACAGCCATCCCGGAAGCTGAAGATGGTTGTTGGAAAAGGTAAGGAACTTACTCCAGAGTGGGAAGGATGAGAAAGCGCATGATGAAAGTCTTAAACCAGCAAAACCAAGAGTTGGCCTTGGGGAAATATGTGGTCTTCCACAGGGAGGAAGGCATTGTGGTGGCATTGATCAAGTTTACGTGACAAGTTTGGCTAAGGGGCATACTACGGGACCAAGGCTGTCTTTTTCAATATTGGGAAGACTACGACAGGCAAATATCCTTATATAGAGGCATCAGGCGATACAATGACGGGATACTCGATAACGCCTAACGGACAGGGCGCCAACGACGTGACAATACTAGTCTCCCTCAGGATTGGGAAGACAAGGATAAGCAAATATCCTATTACAGAAATATCAGGCAGTGCAGTGCGAGAGACCAAACACATCCTAACGAACAGGACCCAATGACGAACCCATCACCTATTGCAAGATTCGGAAGACTAGGATAGGTAAAGATCCTAATATTGATACATCATGCATCATAGCGATATGAGTCTCAATGCAGCTTAACGAACAGGCAGCCGACGATGGAACTATCACCTACCGCCAAGAAGCTCACTTACTTAATATTTGGATGACTAAAATAGACAAAGACCTAGTATTGAAACATCAGGCAGTGCAGGGACTGGAAACTCAATATAGCCTAACGAACAGGGACCCGACAAAGGAACCATTACCAACTGTATAAAGAGTCGGAAGACTAAACTAGGTAAAGAACGTAAAACGATAACATCAGGCACTGCAGTGACAGGAAAGCCAATAGAGTCTAAAGAATAGGGAGCAGACGATGAGACCATCACCCATTCCCAGGAAGCTTATTTACTGAAGTACCATTTATTGAGGTTATCTAGATGAACCTCCACCGAAGCGAGACAGCTACACACGCTCTGATGGAGAAAATCAGCAAGGGCAAGATTTATATTGCCTTAATTCAGGAGCCATGTACGACCCGGAACAAAGTTTCTGGACTGAACCATATCAACAACCAATTATTCTATGCTAAAGCCGCCATTCTACCGAGAACCTGGGTTATTTGCCATAAAAATTTGATGGTGAGCATACCTGACATCACTTTATCTGCCTTTCGACAGCCACGTCGCAGCTGCACCAGTTGGTGAGGAAAGCAAAACAGACGTGAAATTGATACTAATAGGGTGCGATGCGAATCCTCACCACATTTCGTGGGGTAATACCTACACTAATAAGCGGGGCCAAGTCCTGGCAGAATTCTTCCTTCCTCTTCTAGAAAGGAAATCAGCCCAAGAAAAACCCTGGATAACCGGGCAGATTCGCAATTTTGGGAAATAGATCCGCAGACTTTTTAACAGAGTTTAATTAAAGTTTATTAAGTTTTAATAAAACTTAGAATGAACTTTAATCAAATATACTTTTTTTACACTTTTTTCTAAAGCAAGCAAAAAATTAACAGCTGATAACTGACAGAAGAAAGAATGCAATTAAAGAGTCACAAGCTGTGAAAAAATTTGTCAACGCCGACTATATGAAAAATCCGCAATTAATTTTTGGGCAACCCAATATATTGGGAGGTGTGTTACATACTGCTCAAGGAATACAATAAAATTACCAGATCCGCAAAACGGAAGCCTTTTTGCGAACAAGTCGATTAATAGGATTAGGGAGGAGGTATTAGATGAGACGATATATTCGGAAAATCTAATCGATGAAGGTCAGGATTGAAGGGTCTCAATGGAACACTCTTTCTCAGACCATCACTACATAAGGATCAGAATAGCACGGCCAGCGCCGAATCCGATAAGCTACTCAGAAGAAGGCTTGGGCTAGATAATTTAGATTGTCCAAGCATAGAAGACATTGACGACAATGTCAACCGGATTATGATTAAACTAGGAGGGTCTTTCGAACATAGTTGTTCTCCTCGAGAAAGGAAATCAGCCCAAGAAAAACCCTGGATAACAGGGCAGATTTGCAATTTTGGGAAAAAGATCCGGAGACTTTTTAACGGAGCACGCCGTAAAAAAGCGGAATTATATTGAGATGTGTATTACATACCGCTCAAGGAATACAATAAAATTACCAGATTGGCAAAAAGTGCCTCCTAGAAGCTTTAGTGCTAACAGGTCCGTAGCGTTAAAGACGCCGCCATGATGAACAATTTTCTCTCTAAGACCCATGTCCAAACTTAAACGTAAGTATACGACATGGGAGTGAGATGAGAGACAACGGAGGACATGTTGAGGATTTTATGAAAACTCATTTTCCGCAGGATACGACGGGACTCAGGTTGATCGAAGGCTCATCATAACGGTATTTATGGTCAAGCCTTGAGGAGCTTCAAACCATTTAAGTCACCCGGACCTAATGGAATATTTCCGGCGTTACTACAGAAGAAGCGGACTATCGTCGCCCCATCTGGCCTGTGTAAAAACACAGGCCATATGGAGAGCCTAGGACTTGTATATACTCCGAACACCTGGCAGAAGGCAAGGGTTGTATTTATACCCAAGTCCGGCAGGCAAGTTATGCGACTCTTAGGACCTACAGACCTATAAACCTTACCTCCTTTCTACTCAAAGCCATGGAATGTATTGTGGATATCACGATAAAGATTAGGACATCAGCGAACTGCTTCAATACAAACATATTGTTTATGTCGAGGGAAGGTCGGTGGAGACTGCCCTGCAGTACCGTGTATACAAGGTCCTTAGAGACTGGATAAAACATATGCTTAAGAACGGGTTGTTAAATTTTGGATCCCATGACATTTATATAAGGGAGAAAGTTGCACAGTGCAAGTCACAGGGGTGGGCATTTTATCACCGTTCCACCACCATAAATAACCTATTACGGATGCTGACTAATGAAGGATTTGACACGGTCTGGTAAGCAGACGATGTTATAATGCTTCTAAGATTAAGGATCCGAACCAGCTATGCAGAAGGTCCAATAGGGTCCCGCAGAAGGTCCGAAAGGGTCCTGCAGAAGGTATTCGACTGGGCTAGACCCAGGGGTCCCAATGTTAACCCAGAAAAGACCGAAATCTATTTGTTCACGAGAAAGACGAAGGTGGGCCAATTTAACGCTCCACGTTTCCTCAATAAGACGATTTCGATATGTGACAAGGTTAAATACTTAGGAATGATCTTGGACAGGAAACTGAATTGGAAGTGGCAAATTCGGGAGCGTACCGAGAAGGCTCACAGATGTTGGGCACTATGTAGACGGGCCGTCGGCTCGAAATGGGACCTCAATCCGAGGAAAGTCCACTGGCTCCATGTGAGCGTGATTGGACAGATACTCTGATGGAGAAAAAGTGCTACGTAAGGATAAGACAACAGGTTCAGAGAACATGTTGTCTTGGGATAGGCGAAGCGATGAGGACCACGCCCACTGAAAGGAAGTAAGAAGGAGGTTAGAAAAGCTTTCGGTATCATAACAGGACACATAGTACTACGAGCTCACTTATGCAAAATCAATGTGGCGGGTGATAGTATGTGCAGGGTATAGGGAGGAGATGATAGGACGTTATAGCGTTTCCTATGTCATTGTCCAGCTTTTGCGGCTAACAGACACCGACACTTAGGTGGGGACACAATACCAAACATAAACCAACTTAGGGGCGTGGTATGGAAATAATTAAGACTTTTGTAAACAGGACGGAATTCCTGAGTTAAATTTTCTTTTTCAAGGTTACCTTTTATTATTTAGAGTGCACAGCAAGCCGATTATTGCCTTATGTGTATGTTCATAGTGGCGTGGGGCGGATTACTATCCACACCGTCTTTTCAATCTAACTTAACCCAACCTAAAGAAAATTGTTTTGGAAATTTCCATACCTCCTTCAAGTACCCCAGACAAATACTTATATGTACAAAACATTTTGCTGTTTTCCATCTAAATGAGACCAGTAATTAAAAATATTTATGTATTTGTAAAAATTTAAGTTTAGGAGCAAAATAGCCAACGAAATTTAATTCTTTTGGTGATTACTGTGATGTATTTTAATTGGTGAGAATCAACCATCTTTTTAAAAGAAAAATTCCATGTGGAGACAAACTTTCGGGTATGGGACGCGAAATGATTATTGAAATGGGATTAGTTATTTACGAAATAGTGGAAATTACAGCTGCAATCAATCAACACTGCAATGAAGAAGCTGTTTTGTTAACACTCTGCCAACTATAGCAGCGCTGTGAGGTGTGGGTATACACAATCCATAGACAAAGGTGCATATTTACGAACTATTAGCTAATAAAAACATGAGTTCGAAACAAATACCATGCGAATTGGATCTACCTGTTTCCAGACAACATATCCAACAAATATTAAAGCAATATATTGAACTTGTATTGAAATGTAAAGTTTAAAAACTTTCATAACTCAACGCTATAAAAACTTAGGAATTTTGATTGCTGAAAAATACAAATTTGGAGGGGAAGAATTCGATTTGTATAGTTTTGAGACGAAATAAACTTCAATCTTGATGAACCCGATGGTCATCATACATACTGGAGCGGATTCTCGGTTCACTCGACAAGAGTGCTGCAACCAAAACCCGGTGGTCACCATACATATTGGAGCGGATTCTCAGTTCACTCGACAAGAGTGCTGCAACCAAAACCATGGCCAATTATGTCTCCATATTGAACGGTTGGAAAAGCCATGGACCTCCATTTGAAGCACATTAAAGATCTCTGGAGCATACTATCTGCAAAGGTTTTTGAAAAATACAACCCATACATGACGCTTAGAAACTTCAAACAGCAGACAATGACGAAGTAGTACAACATTGATATGGCATGAAATTGCGTGAGTTCTAGGTCATGGGTACTCCAAAAAGTCCTACTACAAAAGGACAGACCGACTTCGTACTAAATCTTTAATTTAAAACAAAGATACATAACAATATAATAGTAAAAATGAAAAAAGTTGGCATGCATATAAAGGGTGATTTTTTTGAGATTAGGATTTTCATGCATTAGTATTTGACAGATCACGTGGGATTTCAGACATGGTGTCAAAGAGAAAGATGCTCAGTATGCTTTGACATTTCATCATGAATAGACTTACTAACGAGCAACGCTTGCAAATCATTGAATTTTATTACCAAAATCAGTGTTCGGTTCGAAATGTGTTCAAATTTTGACAAATTTTGTTCAGCGATGAGGCTCATTTCTGGTTGAATGGCTACGTAAATAAGCAAAATTGCCGCATTTGGAGTGAAGAGCAACCAGAAGCCGTTCAAGAACTGCCCATGCATCCCGAAAAATGCACTGTTTGGTGTGGTTTGTACGCTGGTGGAATCATTGGACCGTATTTTTTCAAAGATGCTGTTGGACGCAACGTTACGGTGAATGAACACATTTCGAACCGAACACTGATTTTTGTAATAAAATTCAATGATTTGCAAGCGTTGCTCGTTAGTAAGTCTATTCATGATGAAATGTCAAAGCATACTGAGCATCTTTCTCTTTGACACCATGTCTGAAATCCCACGTGATCTGTCAAATACTAATGCATGAAAATCCTAACCTCAAAAAAATCACCCTTTATAACTATATTCTATGAAACAAATTTCGAAATAATTTTTTTCCTATCAAAAAAATTGCAAATGCTTTGAAATTTTAGGTGGTAATACTAAATTAGTCAAGAAACAAAATCAACAACGAAAAACAAGTAAGAACGTGCTAAGTTCGGCGGGGCTGAATCTTATATACCTTCCACCCTGGATGGCATTTGTCGAGTTCTGTGCGCGGTATCTCTTTTTAGGCAAACAAAGAATAATGAATAAGATCTGTTATGCTATTGGAGCTATATCAAGTTTTAGTCCGATTCGGACCATAAATAAATTGAATGAGGCTCAAGAAGTCAAGATCCCAGATCGGTTTATATGGCAGCTTTATCAGGTTATGAACCAACTTTGCACAGTTATTAGAAGTTATAATAAAACACCTCATGCTAAATTCCAGCCAAATCGGATGAGTATTGCGTACTCCAGCTGCTCATGAAGTCGAGATCCAAGATCGGTTTATATGGCAGATATATCAGGTTACTAACCGATTTCAGTCATACTTAGCACAGTTGTTGGAGAGACACCAAAACACCACGTGCAAAATTACAGGCAAATCGAATAAGTATTGCGCCTTCTAGAGGCTCAAGTAGTCAAGACCCGGTTTATATGGCAGCTACATTAAAACATGGACCGATTTGGCCCATTTACAATCCCAACCGACCAACACTAATAAAAAGTATTTGTGCAAAATTTCAAGCGCCTAGCTTTACTCCTTCGACAGTTAGCGTGCTTTCGACAGACAGACGGACGGATGGACGGACATGGACGGATCGACTAAAAATGACATGACAATCAAAAATATATATACTTTACGGGGTCTTAGACGCATATTTCAAGGTGTTACAAACAGAATGCCGAAATAAGTATACCCCCATCCTATGGTGGAGGGTATAAAAATAGTTTTCTTTTTTTATCGCAGTTTTAAACAATGCACATAATATTTGCAATTTTTTTAGTCATATCTCCGTAGTTTTGGCAAATTTTCAAAGCAAATTTGCATAAAGCGTAATAAAATTTGTAATAGCGTAAAAGCGGGTTATTTTTTTACTACATAATACGGTACCCTTATTTCAACGTGATATATAAAACAAAATCTAACCACTACGGAAAGGCAAAAGTCGGGCGGTGCTGACTGTATAATACCCTGCACCTACCCTATAAGTACAATGTGGGATCTATATCCAATTCCGAACCAATTTTTATAGACTTCGGTGAGCAAATATGTTCAAACTGTAATAACTACGGTTGACAAATGACAACATTATGGCAAATAACCCAAAATCTGACGAACGTATATATGGGAGCTATATCTAGTTCTGAAGCGATTCCGAGCAAACTTCTCAGATAATGTGGTAGTCGTCAAGAAAAGCGTTGTGCAAAATTTTGGCAAGATTGGTCAATAAATGCGCTTGCAGTGGCTCTTAAAGTGAAAATCGGACGATATACATATATGGCAGCTATATCTAAATCTGGGCCAATTTCTCTAGTTATATTGAGAGTCATAGGAAAATCCTTCCTGCAAAATTTCGACAGAATCTGATTACAAATGATCAGTTTTTTGCAATATTTCTCAAAATCAGACGAACATATATATAAGAGCTATATCTAAATCTGAACCGATTTGGAGCAAACTTCTCAGATGCTGTGGCAGTCGTCGAGGAAAGCGTTTTGCAAAATTTTCGCAAGATGGATCAATATTTGCGATATATATATGAGAGCTATATCTAAATCTGAACCGATTTAAATGAAAGCCACCAGTAATATTGAGAGTCAAGAGAAATCCACCCTGCCAAATTTCGAGAAAATCGGTTAACAAAAGACCATTTTATTGCAATTTTACTGGAAATCGGACGACGATATGGACGATATGGGAGGTATTGCTAGATCTGAACCGATTTTGACCAAACTCTATGTATATTGTGGTAGTCGTCGAGGAAAGCGTTGTGCAATATTTTAGCAAGATTGGTCAATAAATGAGCTTGCAGTGGATCAAGGAGTGAAAATCGGGCGATATATACATATGAGAGCTATATCAAAATCTGAACCGATTTCCATGAAATTCACCAGTAATGTCGACAGTCGTAAAAAAATCTTTCCTAAAAATTTCGTGAGAATCGGTTTACAAATGACCATTTTATTGCATTATTACTGAAAATTGAACGAACATATATATGGTAGCTATATCCAGATCTGAACCGATTTTTTCCAATGTCAATAAGCTTCGTCTCTAGGCTGAAAAATATGCCTGTACCAAATTTGAAGACGATCGGATGAAAACTGCGACCTGTACTTTGTACACAAATTAACTTGGACAGACAGACGGACGGACAGACAGACAGACGGACATAGCTAAATCGAATCAGAAAGGGATTCTGAGTCGATCGCTATACTTATCAATGGGTCTATCTCGGGAGATAGGTTTATATGGGAGCTGTATCAAGCTATTGGTCGATTTAGACCATATAAGACACGTATTTTGAAGGTCGTGAGAGAAGCCGTTGTATAAAATATCTGGCAAATCGGATGAGAATTGCGCCCTCTAGAGGCTCAAGAAGTCAAATTCCCAAATCGGTTTATAAGGCATATACTTAGCACGGTTATTGGAAGACATAACAAAATACCTCACGCAAAATTTCAGCCAAATCCGATGAGAATTGTGCGCTCTAGTGGCTCAAGAAGTCAAGAACCCAGATCGGTTTATATCACAGCTATACCAGATTATGAACCGATTTGAATCATACTTAACACAGTTGTTGGAAGTGATACCAAGAAGAAGTCAAGACCCAAGATCGGTTTATATGGCAGCTATATCAAAACATGGACCGATTTTGCCTATTTATAATCCCAACCGACCTACACTAATAAAAAGTTTTCGTGCAAAATTTCAAGCGGCTAGTTTTACTCCTTCAAAAGTTAGCGTACTTTCGATAGACAGACGGACGGACATGGCTAGATCGATTAAAAATGACACGACGATCAAGAATATATATACTTTATGTGGTCTCAGATGCATATTTCGAGGTGTTACAAACAGAGTAACGAAATTAGTATACCCCCATCCTATGGTGGAGAGTATAGAAATATAACATTTCGTAGGACAATGTTGAATCATATCAGACAAGTGAAAAGGCGTTAATTTCGGCCGGGCCGAACTTTGGATACCCACTACCTCGAGTATATATGCAAACCACCTTTCGTAATAATACGGTGAAAAATGCAGTATTTATGCCCCCATAGCAGCTATATCGAAATATTGTCCGATTTGGACCAAATTCGGCACAGACATTGAGTGGTCTAATAAGTACAAGCCATTGTTCAATTTCGTAAAATATTGTTTTTTTTTTTTTTTTTTGGGAAGCTACAGCCAAATATAGACCGATCTGAACCATATACGATACGGATGTCGAAAAGCCTAACATAAATCATTTTGTCAAATTTCAGTGAAATCGAATTATAAATTCGTCTTTTAGGGAACCAAAACTTTAAATCGAGAAATGGTTCTGTATGGCAGCTATATCCAAATCTGGACCGTTCTGGGCCAAATTAAAGAGGGATGTCGATGGCCCTAACACAACTAACTGTCCCTAATTTCCGCGACATCGGGCAATATGTGCGCCTTTTATGGGTCCAAAACCATAAATCGAGAGATCGGTCTATATGGCAGCTACATCCAAATTTGAACTGATCTGGATCAAACTGCAGAAGGATATCAAAGACTCATGGTCCCAAATTGTGGCAAAATCGGCTAATAAATGTGGCTTTATGACCTAAGACCTTATAGACCGGATCGGTCTATATGGGGGCTATATCAAGATATAGTCCGATATAGCTTATCTTTGAACTTAACCTGATTGTGGACAAAAAGAATCTGTGCAAAGTTTTAGGTCAACATCTTTATTTTTGAAGTCTGTAGCGTGATTTCAACAGATAGAAGAACAGAAGGATGGGCATGGCTAGATTGTCTTAGATTTTCACGGCGATCAAGAATATATATACTTTATAGGGTCGGAAATGGATATTTCGATGTGTTACACAAGGAATAACAAAATTTATATACCGCCATCATCCGGTGATAGGTATAACAAGTAAAAGCGTGCTAAGTTCGGAGGGGCCGAATCTTATATACCCTCCACCATGGATCGCATTTGTCGAATTCTTTTCCCGGCATCTCTTTTTGGGCAAAAAAATGAAATTAGAAAAGATTTGCTCTGCTATTAGAGCGATATCAAGATATAGTCCGGTTTGGTCCACAATTAAATTATATGTTGGAGACCTGTGTAAAATGTCAGCAAATTCGAATAAGAATTGCGCCCTTTGTGGCCTCAAGAAATAAAATAGAGAGATGGATTTGTATGGGAGCTGTATCGGGCTATAGACCGATTCAGACCATAATAAACACGTATGTTAATGGTCATGAGAGAATCCGTCGTACAAAATTTCAGGCAAATCGGAAAATAATTGCGACCTCTAGAGGCTCAAGAAGTCAAGATCCCAGATCGGTTTATACGGCAGCTATATCTGGTTATGAACCGACTTGTACCTTATTTGACATATTTGTTGAAAGTAACAATAAAAACGTCTTGCAAAATTTCAGCCAAATCGGATAGGAATTGCGCCCTCTAGACGCTCAAGAAGTCAAGTCCCCAGATCTGTTTATATGACAGTTATATCAGGTTACGAACCGGTTTGAACCATACTTGGCACAGTTGTTGGATATCATATCAAAATACTACGTGCCAAAATTCATTCAAATTGGATAAGAATTGCGCCCTCCAGAGGCTCAAGAAGTCAAGACCCAAGATCGGTTTATATGGCAGCTATATCCGGTTATGGACCGATTTGAACCATACTTAGCACAGTTGTTGGATATCATAACAAAACTCGTCGTACACAATTTCATTCCAATCGGATAAGAATTGCGCACTCTAGAGGCTCAAGAAGTCAAGACCCCAGATCTATTTATATGGCAGCTATATCAGGTTATGGACCGATTTGAACTATACTTGGCACAGTTGTTGGATATCATAATAAAACATGTCGTGCAAAATTTCATTCCAATCGGATAAGAATTACGCACTCTAGAGGCTCAAGAAGTCAAGACCCAAGATCGGATTATATGGAAGCTATATCAAAATATAGACGAATATGGCCCATTTACAATACCAACCGACCTACACTAATAAGAAGTATTTGTGCAAAATTTCAAGTGGCTAGCTTTACTCCTTCGGAAGTTAGCGTGCTTTCGACAGACAGACGGACGGACGGACAGACGGACAGATGGACGGACGGACAGACGGACGGACGGACAGACGGACGGACGGACGGACGGACGGACGGACAGACAGACGGACGGCCGGACAGACGGACGGACATGGCTAGATCGACATAAAATTTCACGACGATCAAGAATATATATACTTTATGGGGTCTCAGACGAATATTTCGAGTAGTTACAATCAGAATGTCGAAATTAGTATACCCCCCATCTTATGGTGGAGGGTATAAAAATGCATGTTAGTTGTCAAAAATATTTATATATATTTTATTTCTGTCAAAAATATTTACAAGAGGCAAATAGCGGATTTTTCCTTCATTTTCATCGGATAAGTGAAGTTTGTTTTGATTTTTGTATTATTAGATGAAATGGCTAAAAGTAAAGATTGATTGGTCTATTGTAATTCGGTCTAAAATCGATACGAAATTTAAATTTGGCAAACCTTCTTCGGCGTTGGCAAAGTTGTACAAAATTTTACGTAAAACTGTGTACAATCTTGTACAAAGGAAAAACAAGTTAAAGCGTGCTAAGTTCGGCCGGGCCGAATCTTATATCTTATCTCCACCATGGATCGCATTTGTCGAGTTCTTTTCCCGGTGTCTCTTTTTAGGCAGACAAAGTAAAGGAAAGGATAAAAGAAAACAAGTAAGAGCGTGCTAAGTTCGGCCGGGCCGAATCTTATATACCCTCCACCATTGATAGCATTTGTCGAGTTCTATGCGCGGTATCTCTTTTTAGACAAATAATAATAATTGAATAAGAACTGTTATCCTATTGGAGCTATATCAAGTTATAGTCCGATTTGGACCATAATTGAATGCTGATTGACATTGTAGAAGTCATTGTGTAATATTTCAGTTCATTCGGATAAAAATTGCGCCTTGTAAGGGCTTAAGAAGCAAAATCGGGAGATAGGTTTATATGGGAGCTGTATCAAGCTATTGATCGATTCAGACAATACTAGACACGTATATTGAAGGTCATGAGAGAAGGCCTTGTACAAAATTTCAGCCAAATCGGATGAGAATTGCGCCCTCTAGAGGTTCGAAAAGTCAAGATCCCAGATCGGTTTATATGGCAGCTATATCAGGTTCTATATCGATTTAGGCCATACTTAGCACAGTTATTGGAAGTCATAACAAAACACCTCATGCAAAATTTAAGCCAAATCGGATGAGAATTGCGCCATCACTTGGCTCAAGAAGTCAAGATCCAAGATCGGTTTATATGACAGCTATACCAGATTATGAACCGATTTGAATCATACTTAGCATAGTTGTTGAAAGTAATACCAAAACACTACGTGCAAAATTTTAGTTAAATCGGACGATAATTGCGCCCTCTAGAGGCTCAAGAAGTCAAGACCCAAGATCGGTTTATATGACAGCTATACCAGATTATGAACCGATTTGAACCATACTTGACAAAAATTGTTGGATATCACAACAAAATACGTCGTGCAAAATTTCATTCCAATCGGATAAGATTTGCGCCTTCTAGAGGTTCAAGAAGTCAAGACCCAAGATCGGTTTATATGGCAGCTATATCAGGTTATGGACCGATTTATACCATACTTTGCACAATTGTTGGATATCATACCAAAACACGTCGTGCAAAATTTCATTCAAATCGAATAAGAATTGCGCACTCTAGAGGCTCAAGAAGTCAAGACCCAAGATCGGTTTATATGGCAGCTATATCAGGTTATGGACCGATTTGAACCATACTTGGCACAATTGTTGGATATCATAACAAAATACGTCGTGCAAAATTTCATTCAAATCGGATAAGAATTGCGCACTCTAGAGGCTCAAGAAGTCAAGACCCAAGATCAGTTTATATGGCAGCTATATCAAAACATGGACCGATATGGCCCATTTACAATACCAACCGACCTACACTAATAAGAAGTATTTGTGCAAAATTTCAAGCGGCTAGCTCTACTCCTTCAGAAGTTAGCGTGCTTTCGACAGACAGACGGACGGACGGACGGACGGACGGACGGACAGACGGACGGACGGACATGGCTAGATCGACATAAAATTTCGCGACTATCAAGAATATATATACTTTATGGGGTCTCAGACGAATATTACGAGTAGTTACAAACAGAATGACGAAATTAGTATACCCCCCATCCTATGGTGGAGGGTATAATAATTGCTATGCGACTGGAACTATATCAAGTTATGGTCAGATCCGGACCATAATGAAATGAATGTTGGAGACCATAGTAGAAGTCATTGTGCAAAATTTCAGCCAAATCAAATAAGAATTGCGCCCTTTAGGAACTCAAAAAGTAAAATAGGGAGATCGCTTTATAGAGGATCTGTATTAGGCTATTGACCGATTTAGACCGTATTTGACACGTATGTTGAAGGTCATGTTGTTGAAATTTCACCCAAATCAGATAATAATTGCGCCCTATAGAGGCTCAAGAAGTCAAGATCCCAGATCGGTTTATATGGCAGTTATATCAGTTTATAAACCGATTTGAGCCATATTTTGCACAGTTGTTGAAAGTCATAACGAAACACATCATGCAAGATTTGAGCGAATCGGATAAGATTTGCACCCACTAAAGGCTTAAGAAGTCAAGATCACAGATCGGTTTACATGGGAGCTATATCAGGTTATGAACTGATTTCACCCATACATGGCACAGTTGTTGAAAATAATAACAAAAATAACAAAACACCTTGTGCAAAATTTCAGCCAAATCGGATAGGAATTGCGCCCTCTAGAGCCTCAAGAAGTCAAGATCCCAGATCGGTTTATATGACAGATATATCAGGTTATGGACCAATTTGAACCAAACTTTGCATAGTTGTTGGAAGTGATACCAAAAAACCAAGTGCAAAATTTAAGTCAAATCAGACTAAAATTGCGCACTATAGGGGCTCAAGAAGTCAAGACCCAAGATAGGTTTATATGACAGCTATATCAAAACATGAACCGATTTGTCCCATTTACAATCCCTACCGTCCTACACTAATAAGAAATATTTTTGCAAAATTTCAAGCGGCGTGCTTTCGACAGACAGTAGGACGGATGGACAGACATGGCTAGTTCGACTTAAAATGTCACGACGATCAAGAATATACATACTTTATATGGTCGGAAATGGATATTTCGATGAGTTGCAAACTGAATGACAAAATGAATATACCCCCTATCCTTTATTGGTGGGTATAATAGTTTTGGAAACTTAGAACTTTAAAAAGATCTGGTCCCCAACGTGCTATGAACCAAGTAGAAAATCATACAATTAGCCATATAAAGGTGGCAACAGAAAAAGAGAATTTAATAGGAAAGACTGTTAGTGAAAGCACATTACGTCGCAGGTTGAAAGAAATTGAGATTAAAACCTATGTAGTGCGCGAAATACTCGAAGTAATAAAATAGAAAGATCGATTTATATGGGAGCTGTACCAGGCTATAGATCGATTCAGACCATAATAAACACGTATGTTGATGGTCATGAGAGGATTCGTCGTACAAAATTGCAGCCAAATCGGATAATAATTGCGACCTCTAGAGGCTCAAGAAGTCAATTCCCCAGATTGGTTTATATGGCAGCTATATCAGATTATGAACCGATTTGAACCCTATTTGGCACAGTTGTTGAAAGTCATAATAGAATATGTCATGCACAAAATTTCAGCCAAATCGGATAGGAATTTCGTCCTCTAGAAGCTCCAGAAGTCAATTCCCCAGATTGGTTTATATGACAGCTATATCAGATTATGGACCGATTTGAACCTTACTTAGCACAGTTGTTGAGAGACATAGTGAAACATGTCGTGCAAAATTTCATTGAAATCGGATAAGAAGTGCGCCCTCTAGTTGCTCAAGAAGTTAAGTCACCAGGTCGGTTTATATGCCAGCTATATCAGGTTATGAACCGATTTCAACCATACTTGGCACAGTTGTTGGATATAACATCGAAACACGTCGTGCTAAATTTCATCCCAATCGGATAAGAATTGCGCACTCTAGAGGCTCAAGAAGTCAAGGCCCAAGATCGGATTATATGGCAGCTATATCAAAACATTGACCGATATGGCCCATTTACAATACCAACCGACCTACACTAATAAAGAGTATTTGTGCAAAATTTCAAGCGGCTAACTTTACTCCTTCGGAAGTTAGGGTGCTTTCGACAGACAGACCGACGGACGGACGGACATGGCTAGATCGACATAAAATGTCACGACGATCAAGAATATATAAAATTTAGGGGGTCTCAGATAAATATTTCGAGTAGTAACAAACAGAATGACGAAATAAGTATACCCCATCCTATGGTAGAGGGTATAAAAAATCTTTTATTTTTTGGGGCATTAGTCGCAGGAAACGCTGTTTTCATTAAAAACATTCCTTGCATGAAAAACGCAAATTAAATTTGTGCTGCTAATATTCCATTTGTATACCCACCACCGTAGGATAGGGGGCATATTCGTTTAGTCATTCCTTTTTGCAACACATCAAAATATCAATTTCCTACCCCACAAAGTATATATATTTTGGATCGTCGTAAAATTCTAAGACGATTTGACGATGTCCGTATGTCTGTCCGTCCGTATGTTGTAATCCCTCTACAGCCTTCAAAAGTTAAGATATTAAGCTGAAATTTGGCAAATTTGGCACAGATACGTATTTTTGATGCACGCTGGTTAAGTTCTTGAATAGGCCAAATCGGACCATATTTGGATATAGCTTCTATATAGACCGATCAGCCGATAAAAGGTCTAATGCCCAGAAATGCTTTAATTTTCATCCGATTTCGCTGCAATTTGAAACAGTGAGTAGTTTTAAGCCTCCCGACATCTGACGCAAATATGGTTCATATCGGACTTTATTTATATATAGCTGCCATATAGACCGATCTGCCGATAAAGGGTCTGAAGCCCATAAAAGTTTCATTTATTACCCGATTTCGCTGAAATTTGAAACAGAGAGTTATCTTCAGCCTCCTGATATCCGACCTAAATACGGATCAAATCGGACTATATTTAGGTATAGATGTCATATAGACCGACAGAGGGTTATCTTAAGCCTCCTGACCTAAGTATAGATCTAATCGCACTATATTTAGGTATAGCTGTCATATAGACCGATCTCCAGATAAAGGGTCAAAAGCCCATAAAATCTTTATTTTTTAGCCGATTTCGCAGAAATTTTATACACTGAGTAGTTTAACGCCTCCTAATATAGGATCCAAACGTGGTTCAAATCGAACTTTTTATATTTAGATATAGCTGCAATATAGACCGATCTGCCGATAAAGGATCTGAAGCCCATGAAAGCTCTTTTTATTACCCGATTTCGCTGAAATTAGAAACAATAGGTAGTTTTAGGCGATCCGCTATCCGACCCATGTATGGTAAAGATCGGACTGTATTTAGATATAGGTGGCATATAGACCGATGTGTCGATTAAGTGTCTGAAGCTCATAAAAGCTTCATTTATTATCCAATTTTGTTGATATTTGAAATAAAAAATTCAACAGTGACGTACATTTATTAGCCCACTCAATATCCGTGTCGAATTTGGGTGCATAAGTTATCCAATTTTCACCGGATTGTGCCGAAAGGGGGTTTTCATATATACCCAAGGTGGTGGGTATCCAAAGTTCGGCCCGGCCGAACCTTAATACCTTTTTACTTGTTGTAGAGACCGACTCCAAAAACCCCCAAAATAGGTTTTTTGGAAGATATTAGCACTATGGGGCTCGAATGAAAGGCATTCGGGAGTAGATTACGAATATGGTCAGGAAGGAGGTATAGGTTATATAATTTGTTGATATTGGAAGGGGGCGGACTCTTCCCTGTTGCACCGAAAACGCCACGCAAAATCAAAAATGGACCGATAGGGGACAACTTGGGACTCAAATGAAAGATACTCAATAGAAGAGTACGAATTTCTTATTAAAAGTTGGGTCCAAGCAACTGGGGGCCGCCCCGGCCCCAAAACCTCCTAACATAGGTTTATTGGACGATAATGACAATATATTAGTACTCGAATGAAAGGTGAAATGAAAGGTATTCGGGGGTAGATTACGACCATATTCGTAATCTACTCCCGAGGAAAAAGGTATAGGCTACTCTGGGGAACCACCACACTCCAAGAAGGACTTTTACTGACCATTGCAATTTGGGGTTTAAATAAAAGGTATTTGAGTGTAGAAAAATCCACAGGACAATTGAAATACATTTATAACTGAAATAAGGCAAACATTTCGGACCCTTCCCTTTATCCGGATCTCGGATCGATTTAAGTGTTGGGGGGAATCCCTCACCCCCAAAAAACCCCCCAACAGGACTCTTTCACCGCTTTGGGCAAATGAAAAGTATTTAAAAGTAGAGTACACATATAACATAAAAATGTATTTCTTGGTGTCTGAGTGGACTCCCACACCCAAAAACCCCCAGCATTAGATATGTACCCATTGTGACAATATGGATATCAAATGAAAGACATGAGTATTTAAAAGAAGAATAAGAATCTAATATAAAAATGTTTCCCTTCGTGTCTGAGGCACCACCCCACCCTCGCCAAAACCTCCCGCAGGACATATTTACCAGTTGGGACAATATGGATATCAAATGAAAGGTATTTAAAAGCAGAGTAAGAATCTGGTAAAAAAATTTATTCCGTGATGTCTGAGGCGCATGAAAGTTCTTTGGAAGTTGACTACAAATCTGATATACACGTTGTGCAGAGTCTGGGACAGGCACACCCTCTAAATAACCTTCAAAAGGACGTGCAGTTCGATCGGGATAATATGGGAATTAAAAGAAAGGCGACAGTAGACTTCGAATCTAATGTTGATATAAGGATCAAAATATCTGGGTCACGTCCTTCCGTTCAGTAGGACATGTAGATCGCCATAACAAATATAAGGGCTTTTTGGTCTTAGCTTTGGGGGGCAGACGCTCTGCTCCCAATATAAACAACACCAAGCAGTCATGTAGGACGACTGAGAACATATTGTACACAAAGGAAAGGACGTGTCAGAGGGAAATCCCCCCCCTGTCCTACCTAAAACAAAAAAGAATTAAAAATAATATGTGGAGTCCTATCAGGATAGAATAGGACAGCAAGAAAGGGTCTTTGGTTGTGAGTACACTTTTTGTCCTCAAATTGGGATAGACACAGGAAGATCCTGCTGATCTTAAAATATGTGCTGTCCTAAGTGATAGCTTTGAAATATGAATTTGAAAGTAGATAACCAATACAAAAACAAAAAAAAAAAATTCTGTGGATCTGAACGAGACCCATAGCCCTTGATCACCAGCTTAAAAATTATTACAGAAAAATCCATTTTCAAAAAGCCATTTTATGGTGTAGCGAAGCGCTGCTAGTGTGTATGTATATGTATGTAACAATATCAAACAATAAAATGAATAACTGACTAAAATTAAATAGTGCGGTCGCATCAGATTGTCGATTACAGATTGTAGCTCAACTATAGTTGCGTTGCCAGAAGAACAACCATTAAAAAGTCAATACAAACTTGAAAAGTTTACTTAGTTTCATTCAATATCAGTGTTTTTAATGTTCAGCTGCTAAGTAAACTGTGAAAACATATGCAATTCAATACAAAAATTTACATTTCTGCAAAAAATTTTGCCGTTGGCAACTCAACTGAAGTTGGATTGCAATCCCTAATCGACCCATAAACCTATGTCACCTTAGATACTCAAATAGCTAGGATGACTTTTCAAGTTCTTTAAAGATTCATTTATAACATTTTAAATGAATTTAACCGAGTTTTAAATAAGATATTTTTACCCAAATAGTTCGAAAACCGGTTTTTATAAAAAGCCGGCTTATTGATTAGCCTAATTTAAATTGACTTGTCCTCTGCATTAAAATGGTGTGTAAACGAAATCTCCGAGTTATGGGGGTAATTTTGAAACCATCTCGAATGTGCAATATCAATGATATGCATTAACAATCTCATGCTTCGGGCCAATTTGAATATATTAAGTTGTGGATGGTGAGTGCCAAGCCCAATTTCATTTACCCATCATCTAATTAGAAATTCATCTTCAATTTGTTTACAGAGTTTGTTAGTTTTTATTGTTCTACGACAAAACTACTTAAGATATATCGCTTTTCATTGAGGGATTGTGGTTGGAATCCACAACTGTTTGTCTGACAAAAGATTAGTTGATATCAGTTGCCTCCAGGCAACCAGCCACTCACTCAACAACCTAATAACCTAACATTGCACATCATACACACATGCAGACAACCGACACACATACACTTGAGTCAAGTATAGAAACAATAAATTGTACATAGAGTACAATCATCAAATAATCCGGATTTCAAAAGAGCAAGAAGTACAACACACTCATCGAAAGTCATATGCAAAATTTCCAAACCCAAAAAAGAATCCTGTGCCAAATTGTTATGTGTATATTTCATCGATGGATGTTGGATATACATACTCGTACATCCCCAGCCACATCCACTTATGGGAGCGCTAGAATCTGGTGCAGACCTTTATTTTCTTCTAATGAAATTGGTAATAGCAGCAGGCGTGTGTTTTGTTGGCCCTTGTTTGTGCTGTGCAGTAATGAAAGATAGATTGCTCATGGCTGAGTCCTTTATTTGTCGAGGTTTATTGTGCTCAAAGATTATAATTATTTCACATGAAGAATAGAATTCCACACAAAGTCTGTAGCACCAGATTAATTTCAGTTATTCATTCAATCTTAGCCACAAAAGAACTGCAACACACACATGCATAGAATCCCAAAGGATTGAAAATTTTATCTTAATTTCGACTTTATTGAACCGACTAAAATGAGCCCATTAGTAAGTAGTGCAATCACTGACGTAGATATAGAGTCGCTAACATAATCGAAGCATAATTATGGCTTTGTCCCTCCATGCGCAATAGTTTTTTGAGACAAAGTGATTTTTGATAAATAATGAAAGGCAAGTCGGACGATGCCGACTATATACAATATACATTCCCTATAATAAAATAAATTCACAATATCATTAACTATACGCTGTATCTAAATCTAAACCGATTTCGGCAGAGGTGTTTAAGGGGAAAGTCCAACCAAAATTGTGGTGCCTACTCCCCATAATGGCGAAACGTATTCATTAATGGGAGCTATATTCAGTTGCCATTAAAGGGAGCTATATTCAGTTGAAATTTAGTTGTAATAGTCATAAGAGAAGTGCCCAATTTCGCATGGGCACTAAATCTGAGACGATTTAGAACATTTGTAGAAAATTTTTGGGAATATCAACTGATAAATGCACTTGCAAAGTCTCTTAAAATTAATAAATATGGCAGCTATGTCTAAATCTGAACCGATTTCGACTAAACTGTGTACATATTTTAGAAGTCGAAAAGGAAAACGTTGTGCAAAATTTTCGAAAGATCGGTTGATAAATACGCTTGCAAAAGCTCTTGAAATCAAAATCGGATTGCCTGACAAATTATCGCATTACTGCAATTTTAGTCTAAATCGGTTGATATGGAAACTGTTTCCAAATATATACCCATGTCTTAAAATTGCAATAAACTTCCTCTCTAGGCCAAAATAAACATTGCGCTCTGTACTTTGTGCACATATTACAAGCATATACAGTCAGGTGAAATGAATCAGCAAGTGATTCTTAGTCTATCGTTATGTGTTACTTATTAATAGCTCTGTTTTTCTCCTTTGGGAGGTACATAAATAGAAATTCACTAAGTTACAATACCTTGTGGTAGGGTATGATGAAAATGTGTAATACTCTCATACCTACAAAAAACGTAAGTAATACTATGTTTTAAATTTACATAATTATTAGTATACCCTCCAGCATAGGATGGGATGGTACATGACCTTTGCTTCTCTGTGTGTATCACCTTATCTAAGAGCTACAAGAAAGTTTTTCAAAACAAGTAAGAGCGTGCTAAGTTCGGCCGGGCCGAATCTTATATACCCTCCACCATTGATCGCATTTGTCGAGTTCTATGCGCGGTATCTCTTTTTAGACAAATAATAATAATTGAATAAGAACTGTTATCCTATTGGAGCTATATCAAGTTATAGTCCGATTTGGACCATAATTGAATGCTGATTGACATTGTAGAAGTCATTGTGTAATATTTCAGTTCATTCGGATAAAAATTGCGCCTTGTAAGGGCTTAAGAAGCAAAATCGGGAGATAGGTTTATATGGGAGCTGTATCAAGCTATTGATCGATTCAGACAATACTAGACACGTATATTGAAGGTCATGAGAGAAGGCCTTGTACAAAATTTCAGCCAAATCGGATGATAATTGCGCCCTCTAGAGGTTCGAGAAGTCAAGATCCCAGATCGGTTTATATGGCAGCTATATCAGGTTCTATATCGATTTAGGCCATACTTAGCACAGTTATTGGAAGTCATAACAAAACACCTCATGCAAAATTTAAGCCAAATCGGATGAGAATTGCGCCATCACTTGGCTCAAGAAGTCAAGATCCAAGATCGGTTTATATGACAGCTATACCAGATTATGAACCGATTTGAATCATACTTAGCATAGTTGTTGAAAGTAATACCAAAACACTACGTGCAAA
Source organism: Stomoxys calcitrans (assembly GCF_963082655.1). NCBI lineage: Eukaryota > Metazoa > Arthropoda > Insecta > Diptera > Muscidae > Stomoxys > Stomoxys calcitrans. The sequence continues at coordinate 111,660,227 of NC_081554.1, read as the reverse complement.
ATTTTAGTTAAATCGGACGATAATTGCGCCCTCTAGAGGCTCAAGAAGTCAAGACCCAAGATCGGTTTATATGACAGCTATACCAGATTATGAACCGATTTGAACCATACTTGACAAAATTGTTGGATATCACAACAAAATACGTCGTGCAAAATTTCATTCCAATCGGATAAGATTTGCGCCTTCTAGAGGTTCAAGAAGTCAAGACCCAAGATCGGTTTATATGGCAGCTATATCAGGTTATGGACCGATTTATACCATACTTTGTACAATTGTTGGATATCATACCAAAACACGTCGTGCAAAATTTCATTCAAATCGAATAAGAATTGCGCACTCTAGAGGCTCTAGAAGTCAAGACCCAAGATCGGTTTATATGGCAGCTATATCAGGTTATGGACCGATTTGAACCATACTTGGCACAATTGTTGGATATCACAACAAAATACGTCGTGCAAAATTTCATTCAAATCGGATAAGAATTGCGCACTCTAGAGGCTCAAGAAGTCAAGACCCAAGATCAGTTTATATGGCAGCTATATCAAAACATGGACCGATATGGCCCATTTACAATACCAACCGACCTACACTAATAAGAAGTATTTGTGCAAAATTTCAAGCGGCTAGCTCTACTCCTACTCCAGAAGTTAGCGTGCTTTCGACAGACAGACGGACGGACGGACGGACGGACAGACGGACGAACATGGCTATATCGACATAAAATTTCGCGACTATCAAGAATATATATACTTTATGGGGTCTCAGACGAATATTACGAGTAGTTACAAACAGAATGACGAAATTAGTATACCCCCCATCCTATGGTGGAGGGTATAAAAAAAAACACATAAAATTGATGATTGATTGATGGTTAAATAATAGATCAAACTGACATGTTTGACAGTGAAACAAAACACGAAACGTGCGTGAGCTGTTTAAACCAGTGTTGACAAAAGATAACAGCTTAAAAATCACCCTTTATATTCTTGATCACCTTGAGTTTTTAAGTCGATCTGGCCATTTCCGTTCGTCCGTCTGGCGAAAGCATACTAACTTTCGAAGGAATGAAATGAAGCTAGTTGCTTGAAATTTTGCACAAATACTTCTTTCTAATGTAGGTCCGTTACAATGCAAATGGGCCAAATCAGTCCATGTTTAGATATAACACCCCTATAATTATTATACTTCTTGAGCTTATAGGGGCTCAATTATTATCTTATGTGGGTCAAATTTCGCACCAGATGTTTTGTTTTGACTCCCAACATCCGTTCTAAGTGTGAATTAAATTGGTTCATCACCTGATATAGCACCAATATAAACCGATTATACTTCTTGAGCCTCTAGAGGGTGCAATTATTATTACCCCATTTGGCTAAAAATATGCACCTGATGTTTTCACAGAAAAAATTAAAAACTAATTTCAATAAAAAATGTTGTACATTCAATTAAAAAATTGCGGAAACCGATCCTATAAATGAATTTGTATTATTAATTAACAATTTTGCAATTTGTTTTTATGACTAGCTGGACAGGGCCAGCTCCGCTGCGCCTTCTTTTACTTTATATGGAACAAAATTACCCTTTGAATATTTATTTTTGACAATTAAAGAGCTTTGAGTGAAATACCATGCTATTAAGATGGTATGTGTATATAGCTTGAGAAACAGTATACCAATATAAATGCCTTTATCTGAATTCCATATGATCATTATTCGTCTATGAATTCCTATTTTAGCTTAAAAGATTTTATTGGAGCTCGATATTCTCATATGGATTTTGGTAGTGGGAAGTGCCCCAGGGTGGTGGTTGGTGGGTTAAGGGGGTGGTTTGGACCCCCGTACACGTGGTCCCGTAAGTGGGTACGAATTTTTTGCCCTACTCCCAAATACCTTTCTTTTGTGCACAACATTGCCAAGATCCCCAGACACTTAGCCTTGAAAAACATTAGCATCGTACTCCGCCATCAAAAACCATTTTTAAAACATATGGTTTAAGGGGAGTTTATGGGATGAGACGTCCCCTAGACAATTGGCCCAAATTATTTATTAATTTCGTTTTTTATACCACCACCGAAGGATGGGGATATATTCATTTTGTCATTCCGCTTTCAACACATCGAAATATCCATTTCCGACCCAATAAAGTATATATATTCTTGATCAGCGTAAAAATCTAAGACGATCTAGATATGTCAGTCCGTCTGTCTGTTGAAATCGCGCTACAGTCTTTAAAAATAGAGGTATTGAGCTGAAACTTTGCACAGATTCTTTTTTTGTCCACAAGCAGGTTAAGTTCGAAGATGAACTATATCGGACTATATCTTGATATATCCCCCATATAGATCGATCTGCCGATTTAGGGTCTTAGCCACACTTATTATCCGATTTTACTGAAATTTGGGACAGTGAGTTGTGTTAGGCCCTTCGATATTCTTCTTAAATTTAGCCCAGAACGGTCCAGATTTGGTTATAGCTGCCATATAGACCGATCTACCGATGTAGTATCTTAGGCCCGTAAAAGCCACATTTATGTGGCTGATGTTGCTGAAATTTGGGACATTGAGTTTTGTTAGGCCTTTCGATATCCTTCGTCAATTTGCCACAGATCGGTCCAGATTTGGATATAGCTACCATATAAACCGATCCTCCAATTTAGGGTCTTAGGCCCATAAATGCCACATTTATTATCCTATTTTGCTGAAATTTGGGACGGTGAGTTGTCTTAGGCCCTACAACGACCTTCGTCAATTTGGCTCAGATCGGTCCAGATTTGAATATAGCTGCCATATAGACCGATCCTCCGATTAGGGGTCTTAGGCCCATAAAAGCCACTTTTATTATTCGATTTTGCTGAAATTTGGGACAGTGAGTTAAGTAATGCCGCTTGACATACTTCTACATTATGGCACAGATCGGTCCAGATTTGGATATAGCTGCCATATAGGCCGATCTCTCGGTTTTAGGTCTTGGGGCCATAAAAGGCGCATTTATTGACCGATGCCGCCACAATTTGGGACAGTGAGTTGTCCCTTTGACATCCTTCTTCCATTTACTCAGAGAGGTCCAGATTTGGGTAAAGCTGCCATATAGACCGATCTCTCGATTTAATGTTTTGGGCCCATAAAAGGCACATTTATTTTCCGATGTTGCTGAAATTTGGACAGAGCGGTAAGTTAAGCCCCTCCACATATTTCTGCAATTTGGTCTAGATCGATCAAGATTTGCATATAGCTGCCATATAGACCGATATCTCGATTTAAAGTCTTGGCCCCCTAAAGGCGCATTTATAATCCGATTTAAATGAAATTTGACACATTAACTTATTGGGTTGCCCAAAAAGTAATTGCGGATATTTTAAAAGAAAGTAAATACATTATTAATAAAATTTAGAATGAACTTTAATCAAATATACTTTTTATACCCACCACCGACGGATGGGGGTATATTCATTTTGTCATTCCGTTGGCAACAAATCGAAATATCTATTTACGACCCTATAAAGTATATATATATTCTTGATCAGCGTAAAAATCTAAGACGATCTAGTCATGTCCGTCCGTCTGTCCGTCTGTCCATCTGTCTGTTGAAATCACGCTACAGTCTTCAAAAATAGAGATATTGATCTGAAATTTTGGACAGGTTCTTTTTTTATCCATAAGCAGGTTAAGTTCGAAGATGGGCTAAATCGGACTATATCTTGATATAGCCCCCATATAGACCGATCCGCCGATTTAGGGTCTTAGGCCAATAAAGGCCACATTTATTATCCGATTTTGCTGACATTTGGAACAGTGAATTGTGTTAGGCTCTTCGACGTCCTCCGTCAATTTGGCCCAGATCGGTCTAGATTTGGATATAGCTGCCATATAGACCGATCCTCCGATTTAGGATCTTAGACCCATAAAAGCCACATTTACTACCCCATTTTGCTGAAATTTGGGACAGTGAGTTGTCTTAGGCCCTTCGACATCTTCCGTCAATATGGCTCAGATCGGTTTAGATTTGGATATAGCTGCCATATTGACCGATCCTCCGATTTAGGGACTTAGGCCCATAAAAGCCACATTTATTATCGGATTTTGCTGAAATTCGGGACAGTGAGTTGTGTTAGGCCCTTCGACATCCTCCGTCAATTTGGCTCAGATCGGGTTAGATTTGGATATAGCTGCCATATAGACCGATCCTCCGATTTAGGGTCATAGGCCCATAAAAGCTACATTTATTCCCCGATTTTGCTGACATTTGGGACAGTGAGTTGTGTTAGGTCCTTCGATGTCCTCCGTGAATACGGTTCAGATCGGTTCAGATTTGGATATAGCTGCCATATAGACCGATCCTCCGATTTAGGGTCTTAGGCCCATAAAAGCTACATTAATTATCTGATTTTGCTGAAATTTGGGACAGTGTGTTATGTTAGGCCCTTCGACATCGTCCGTCAATATGGATCAGATCGGTCCACATTTGGATATAGCAGCCATATAGACCGATCTCTCGGTTTTAGGTTTTGAGGCCATAAAAAGCGCATTTATTGTCCGATGTTGCCGAAATTTGAGACAAAGAGTTAAGTTAAGCCCCTCCACATATTTCTGCAAGTTGGTCTAGATCGATCAAGATTTGCATATAGCTGCCATATAAACCGATCTCCCTATTTAAAGTCTTGGCCCCATAAAAGGCGCATTTTTAATCCTATTGCACTCAAATTTGACACACTGACTTATGTTATGCTTTTCGACATCCGTGTGGTATATAGTTCAGATCGGTTTATTTTTAGATATAACTACTAAAAAGACCAATATTTTGTTATATACAATTGAACAATAACTTTTACTTATTAGTATCTGGTCCAAATCGGAACATAGCTGCTATGGGGAATAAGGTATGAGTTTTGCACCGGATTTTGAGGAAAGGTGGTTCACATATATATCCGAGGTGGTGGGTATCCAAAGTTCGGCTCGGCCAAACTTAACGCCTTCTTACTTCTTTTACACTTTTTTTCTAAAGCAAGCTAAAAGTTACAGCTGATAACTGACAGAAGAAAGAATACAATTACAGAGTCACAAGCTGTTAAAACAATTTGTCAACGCCGACTATATGAAAAATCCGCAATTAATTTTTGGGCAACCCAATATATTAGGCATCTCGACATCTATGTTGTATATGGTTCAGATCGGTTTATTTTTATACCCTCCACCATAGGATGGGGGGTATACTAATTTCGTCATTCTGTTTGTAACTACTCGTAATATTCGTCTGAGACCCCACAAAGTATATATATTCTTGATAGTCGCGAAATTTTATGTCGATCTAGCCATGTCCGCCCGTCTGTCCGTCCGTCCGTCTGTCTGTCGAAAGCACGCTAACTTCTGAAGGAGTAGAGCTAGCCGCTTGAAATTTTGCACAAATACTTCTTATTAGTGTAGGTCGGTTGGTATTGTAAATGGGCCATATCGGTCCATGTTTTGATATAGCTGCCATATAAACTGATCTTGGGTCTTGACTTCTTGAGCCTCTAGAGTGCGCAATTCTTATCCGATTTGAATGAAATTTTGCACGACGTATTTTGTTATGATATCCAACAATTGTGCCAAGTATGGTTCAAATCGGTCCATAACCTGATATAGCTGCCATATAAACCGATCTTGGGTCTTGACTTCTTGAGCCTCTAGAGTGCGCAATTCTTATTCGATTTGAATGAAATTTTGCACGACGTGTTTTGGTATGATATCCAACAATTGTGCAAAGTATGGTATAAATCGGTCCATAACCTGATATAGCTGCCATATAAACCGATCTTGGGTCTTGACTTCTTGAACCTCTAGAAGGCGCAAATCTTATCCGATTGGAATGAAATTTTGCACGACGTATTTTGTTGTGATATCCAACAATTTTGTCAAGTATGGTTCAAATCGGTTCATAATCTGGTATAGCTGTCATATAAACCGATCTTGGATCTTGACTTCTTGAGCCAAGTGATGGCGCAATTCTCATCCGATTTGGCTTAAATTTTGCATGAGGTGTTTTGTTATGACTTCCAATAACTGTGCTAAGTATGGCTTAAATCGATATAGAACCTGATATAGCTGCCATATAAACCGTTCTGGGATCTTGACTTCTCGAACCTCTAGAGGGCGCAATTCTCATTCTCTCATGACCTTCAATATACGTGTCTAGTATTGTCTGAATCGATCAATAGCTTGATACAGCTCCCATATAAACCTATCTCCCGATTTTGCTTCTTAAGCCCTTACAAGGCGCAATTTTTATCCGAATGAACTGAAATATTACACAATGACTTCTACAATGTCAATCAGCATTCAATTATGGTCCAAATCGGACTATAACTTGATATAGCTCCAATAGGATAACAGTTCTTATTCAATTATTATTATTTGTCTAAAAAGAGATACCGCGCATAGAACTCGACAAATGCGATCAATGGTGGAGGGTATATAAGATTCGGCCCGACCGAACTTAGCACGCTCTTACTTGTTAGATATAGCTACTAAAACGACCAATATTTTGTTAAACACAATTGAACATTGACTTATACTTATTAGTATTTGCTCCAAATCGGATCAAATTTCGATATAACTGCTATTGGACGTAAGGTATGCAATTTTCACCAGATTTTGATGAAAGGTGGTTTACATATATACCGAGGTGGTGGGTATCCCAAGTTCGGTCGGGCCGAACTCAATGCATTTTTACTTGTTAAATCGCAATTACCTTTCATTTGAACCACATGGTCGTTCAATTTGCATTTTCAAAATTTCAAACCCCAAATAGATGGTCCCACTTTTGGATATCAGATTCGTATAATACTTCCAAATATCTTTATTTGAGCCCCATTTTTCCGTTGTCAGTAAATATGTCCGATTTAGGGAGGTTTTGGGTGTTGGGGTGGTCCCCTAAACATTTGGTCCGACAATTGGATATCATATAGATTTTCTACTTGATTGGACTATCTAAAAATTTGGTAGGTTTTGGAGGTGGGGCGGCGCCCTAGGTAACCCACCCGAAATTTAGATACCAAATTTTTGTTTGTAGGTTACTATAAGAGAGCAAACAAAATTTAGGTTAATCGCATCCCCCATCTCCGAGATCTGGCGTTTCTGAAAATTAGGGTAAGGGGGAGGGTCCGCCCCCCTTCAAAATGTAGTACCCTATTTTTACCTCGGGTTCATTATACACCTTCTGTGAAAATTTCAATAAAATCGGTTCAACCGTTTCTGAGTCTATAAGGAACACAAACAAACAAACTGAAAAACAAACACAAATTGATTTTTGTATATAAGAATAAGCTTAAAATTCCAATTAAACTTTAAAAACCATTAATTTGAAAATTGCCCTTTCTTTCAATGAACCGTTTTACTGTCTACTAATATTAAATTAAAAATTTGAAACTTTTGCAGAAATCCATTCAAAATGTTTGAACTTCTGGAAAACAATTGAGGCATTTGTTACATATAATTAAAAAAAAAGTTTCGCAATTTTGAGCGTTAATTTTTTGTTAAAATGCATATTTATAATAGTAGTAGTAGAAGTTATTTTGTCTGCTGTTATTTGAACTCGATCAAAAATTAGTAAATTGTCTGTTTGGGCTTTTTATACCCTCCAACATAGGATGGGGGGTATACTAATTTCGTCATTCTGTTTGTAACTACTTGAAATATTCGTCTGAGACCCCATAAAGAATATATATTCTTTATCGTCGCGACATTTTATGTCGATCTAGCCATGTCCGTCCGTCCGTCCGCCCGTCTGTCTGTCGAGTAAAGGTAGCCGCTTAAAATTTTGCACAAATACTTTTTATTAGTGTAGGTCGGTTGGAATTGTAAATGGGTCATATCGGTCTATGTTTTGAAATAGCAGCCATATAAACCGATCTTGGGTCTTGACTTCTTGAGCCTCTAGAGTGTTCAATTCTTATCCGATTTAAATGAAATTTTGAACGACGTGTTTTGTTATGATATTCAACAACTGTGCCAAGTATGGTTTAAATCGGTCAATAACCTGATATAGCTGCCATATAAACCGATCTTGGGTCTTGATTTCTTGAGCCTCTAGAGTGCGCAATTCTTATCCGATTGGAATGATATTTTGCAAGATGTGTTTTGTTATGATATCCAACAACTGTGCCCAGTATGGTTCAAATCGGTCCATAACCTGATATAGCTGTCATATAAACCGATCTTGGGTCTTGACTTCTTGAGCCTCTAGAGGGCGCAATTCTTATCCGATTTCGATGAATTTTTGCAAGAAGTATTTTGTTATGATACCTAACAACTGCGCCATGTATGGTTGAAATTGGTTCATTACCTGATGTAACTGTCATATAAACAGATCTGGGATTTTAATTTCTAGAGCCTCGATCTCTCTATTTTACTTCTTGAGCCCCAAAGGGCGCAATTCTTATTCGAATTGGCTGACATTTTACGCAGGTCTTCAACATATAATTTGATTGTGGTCCAAACTGGACCATATTCTTCTATTGCTCTAATAGCAGAGCAAATCTTTTCTTATATCCTTTTTTGTCTAAGAAGAGATGCCGGGAAAAGAACTCGACAAATGCGATTCATGGTGGAGGGTATATAAGATTCGGCCCGGCCGATCTTAGCACGTTTTTACTTGTTTTGTCTTAAAATTTTAGTGAGATTCAATTGCAGGTTTGTCCGGCTTTAGACCATTGTTTAATAATTTCTATTTAAAGAATAATGAAGCAAAAAATATTTAAAAGACAGCAAAAGTGTATCGCGATTTCAATTTCGTCAAAAAATATCATAAGCGGGCGATGTCAAATGGATCATGGTGCTTTACAAACATCCAAACTAGACAAACCAAAAGAAAGGAATATAGCATGTGGGGTAGGTCACTGCCTATACACAAAACGGCACTGGCAACATCAGCTGTTGCACAGTGGGATGGGAAAAAAATAAATGGAAACAAGACTGCCATTTTGGAACAGATAGAGATATCTCACATGGTTAAAGCTGAGGTGTTATCCAGTTTATATGCTCAGGGCCCTAGAAGTCCCGGGGCCCATTAGTAGGCCTTGAAAGTTGGTTACCTCGGCCATACGAAATTTTGTTCGGGCTGTCAAAAGCGCATATATGGTCCGACTTTCAAAATTTTTATTGTAGCACACGTCTTGACCTTTCCAGAAACGTACAATTTGTATACATAAATATGTTATTATATGCGCCAAAATCGATGCACAATGTGCGCACCTCGGTCATTTTAGCATTTATTCATGACAGAAAAGTTGTCTCGAAATTTTAACTGTGTACCAAGAAATACAGTTTCTTCATTACTTACTTGTTTGCAATATAAAATTATTGACCTACGCCATATTTGGTTGAAGTACGTCATAAAATAAAACCTGTTAGACCTTAATCCACTATTTTCAATTCAATATTGTAGGTAGTCGAAATCTTATATATAAAATTCAATTTGTTTTTGTTGGTTTGTATGTTTATTTGTCTGTTTGTTTGTTTGTTCCGTATAGACTCAAAAACGGATGAACCAATTGTGTAGTTTGGTCTGGAAGGAAACATAGGCTATATAATTTTTTGATATCGGGAGGGGGGGCGGACCCTCCCCCTTAACCCAAAACTACTAGTACAAATGAAAGGTATTTAAGAGTAGAGTACGATTTTCATATTAAAAGTTGGGTCCAAGTACCTGTGGGGCCACCCCAGCCCCAAAAGCCCTTAAAAAAGGGTTTTGTGACGATCAAGATAATATGGGACTCAAATGAAAGTTCAAGGGGACCGATAAGGACAATGTGGGTATCAAATGAAAAGCATGCGGGAGTAGATAACGAATCTGGAAATCTGGCCCCACCCCCACAAAAACGCCCCAAATGGCCACATTAGCCAATCACGGATATATGGGACTCGGTTTGTTTGTTGCCTATAGACTGAAAAACGGCAGAACAGATTTTCTCGAAATTTTCGCATATTGTTTAGGTTGGTCTGGAAGGAAACATAGGCTATATATTGGAGAGTAAAATACGAATATGGTAATTCAATTTGAGTCTAACTACCCATCGGGCCGCCCCAACCCCAAACAGACATTTTGAAAGTAAATTTCAATATGAGGCTCAAATGAAAGGTATTCGGGAGTAGATGTCGAATCTGACATACAAAATCAGACCGAAGTATATATGATACTTGGCTGAACGGTACGTTGTACGTTTGTCTGGAAGGAAACATAAGCTATATAATTTTTAGATATCGGGTGGTGATAATTTACCCCAAAAACGCCACCCATATCTAAAAGTGGTCCGATGGGCACAATATGGGTATCAAATGGAAGGTATTGGAGGCCAGAAAACGACCAACCCCAAAATTCCTCTAAACAGATATATTCGAAGCTCATGTCAATATGGGACTGAAATGAAAAGTTTTAGGCAGTAGATTACAAATATGACATACAACATTAGTTCCATGTAATGGGAGGTCGCCCATCCCCCAAATAACCCCAAATGGACATATTAGCCGACTATGGCTATATGGAACTCAAATGAAAGGTATTAGGGAGTAGATTACGAATATGACATTAAAATTTTCGTTCAAGTCTAGGTGGCGCTTTTCCTCCTAAAGATACGTCAAATGGGTTGTTTGACCCATTATGTCAATATGGAACTCAAATGAAAGGTATTTGAGAGTAGAAACGAATTTGATATCCAGTTTTGGACCCAAGTATTTTGGGATACGCCGTAAACCACCCCCTAAACTGAACTTCATTTCCGTTGGGAATAAACAACGAATTCGATATCTATTTTCAGTGCAAAGTGCCGGTGGCCGGCCTTAGCCCCAAAACACCTTCCAAACGGTTCATATTTACCGGCCATGGCAATATGAGGCTCAAATTAAAGAGATTTGGAAGTGCAGCTCGAATTTGATACCCATATTTGAGTCGAAATATCTGAGGTGCCATCCCTCCCCTAATGAGACCATTACCCTAAGGAAGAACATTTCCACCAGGAATCGAGAAGGGGAAAATTCTCACACATCAATGAGTGTTTTCCGATTCAAGTTTGAACTCGATAATAAGGACCTTTTTTCCGAACGGCGTCCCGCAGTGCGATACCTCTTTGGAGAAAATTTTTTAAATGACCAGGCATGGCATTTACCTCGCAATTTTCGCCAAAACTTTAAGAGGGCATAAACACCAGATTTCGAACGCATTCAGCAACATAGGTTTGGTACAGCTGTTGGAAGTCGCAACAAAACATAGCATGCAAAATGTCAGCCTAATCGGACTAAAATTGCGGCTTATAAGGATTCAAGAATTCAAATCAGGAGATCGGTTTATATGGGAGCTATATTAGGTTAAAGACCGATTTGGACTGTACTTCGCACAGTTGTTGGAAGTCATAAAAAAACATTCCATGCAAAAATTTCAGACAAATTGGACAAAAACTTGTAAGGGCTCAAGAAGTCAAATCGGGCGATCGATCTACATGGGAGCTATATCAGGTTATAGACCGATTTGGAATGTACTTAGAACAGTTGTTGGAGGTCATAAAAGAAAACCACGTGCAAAATTTCAACCAAAACGGAAAAAAAATGCGGCTTTTAGCGGCTTTTAGCGGCGGGCTCAAATAGTCAAATCGGGAGATGGATTTATATGGGAGCTATATAAGGCTCTTGACCGATTTAAACCGTACGCAGCGCAGTTGTTGAAAGTCGTAACAGAAAACTACGTGCAAAACTTCAGCCAAATCGCAGAAAAATTTCGGCTTCCAGGGACTCAAGAAGTCAAATCGGGGTATAGGATTATATGGGAGCTATATCTTAATCTGAACCGATATGGCCCATTTCCAATCCCCAACGACCTACATCGATATTCAGTATCTGTGCTAAATTTTAGGCGGATAGCTTTACGCGTTCGACCTTTGTCGGGATTTCGACAGATGGACGGACGGACGTGGCTAGAACGACTCTGAACGTCGAGACGTTTAAGAATATATATTCTTTATGGAGTCTTGAACGAATATTTCGAGGTGTTACAAACGGAATGACTGGATTAGTATGCCCCCATCCTATGGTGCTGGGTATAAAATTTAAGAAACGCGCAAAAACAAACCAATTTTCATTACTTTAAGTATTGATGTATATGTATTGTATTTTAAGAAGTTTTCTTTATATCAATTTATGTTAAAATTATTGGAACTGTGTATGGTACTGCAAGAAATCAATAAAAACACATAAATCATGAAATTTTAGTAAAAACCTCTATTAAATGTGTTTTCGATTTTCCGTGCTCAATTCGGTCCCGAGCGAGCCAGATAATCGAGGTTCAACTGTACTTTTTTGGATCTCATATGACTTTTCGATGTGATATAAACGGAATGACGAATTTAGTATACTCCCCTCCTATGGTGAGGGGTCTAAAAAGAAAACTTTATTAAATTTTTTCTTTGAAATTATGTATGAAGTATGGTATACCAAAATACAATTAAGCACATAGGAGTAGGGTAAGTTGGACTGTTTAAATTCACATTAATTATGCATGGAGAGTTAATTACTTCTTAATTACTTCTTAATTACTTCTTTATTACTTCTTAATTACTTCTTTAATGGGGTCAAATCATGTTGTTATAAAACTGTCATTGATATGGAAATTATGTAGCCCTTTTTTGTTAGGGGATCCTCATTGTACATTGATATCTATGCTATGTCACCCTTTCTTGTTGTGGGATCCTCATTATGTTGTTATAAAACTGTCATTGATATGGAAATTATGTAGCCCTTTTTTCTTAGGGGATCCCCATTGTACATTGATCTCTATGCTATGTCACCCTTTCTTGTTGTGGGATCCTCATTATGTTGTTATAAAACTGTCATTGATATGGAAATAATGTAGCCCTTTTTTGTTAGGGGATCCTCATTATGTTGTTATAAAACTGTCATTGATATGGAAATTATGTAGCCCTTTTTTGTTAGGGGATCCTCATTGTACATTGATCTCTATGTATGCTAGGGAGGGTTCGGCCTAGCCCTTTTTGTTGTGGGATCCTCATCATGTTGTTATAAAACTGTCATTGATATGGAAACTATGTAGCTCTTTTTTGTAAGGGGAATGGGGGATTCGAACTTGTGTAAGCTGCTTTTTGGATTAGGAATTTGGGATCCAACGTTTTTAATTGTGGGTGCTATTATTAGAGATGGTGTTGATTTAACTGATAAGTGGGATTGAAACTATTTGGTTAGTCAATTATGGAGTTATAAAAATTCATTGAGTGTGACCCTCACTATATGTTATGAAGGCTGTGGGTCTTGCTCATTTGGGATTGGGATATTAGAGATTGATGGCGGTAACTGATAAGTGGGATTGATTCTTTTTGGGTCGTAAATCATGGTGTTATAAAAATGTCATTGATATGAAAGCTATGTAACCCTTTGTTTATTGTGGGATTCATCGTCATTATATATTGGTTTTCATTGTGCTTCTATAAAAGTGTGAGAAGAAAGCCACATCTTGAATAGTATTGAAAGTGCAAACTTAGCGTCATGGCTGATAATTTAGAATTGATAAGTAAATTTAATAACAAAAATCTAAAACCAATTTTAAATGTGAAGGATATGGTACTGCATCATGAATACGTTATTGATGGTTGTTATCGGACCACAACCAAATACGGAGATGCGGTAGTGCTGAGCTTGGAGGGACATACGTTATATTTGCCTAAACGTTTTAACTCTTTGGATGATATAACCATACGATGCATCAACGAAGGATCCTTTTCTATTTCCAAACAGCCTTTATTAGATGATGAGGATAAATCCCTGAGCAGATTGGAACTGAAGCAGCAAATAACTGCAAGCGCCTTTTACAGTCCATATTTAAATGTTTAAAATACCTTTTATAAATATCGAGAATAATTTTAAGAAAAGTAAATAAAAATAATAAATTAAAACAACATAGTCTTTTTATTTGTTTATTTAACATTTTATTTCATCATATATTATTTCATCAAAAGAATTGATTGCATTACTTTCAATAAATACAAACATTTTATATAAATTATTAACAGCACACTTAAACTTTTGATCCTTATGAATTTAGCAATTAGTGAAATAATTTCTCATTTTTCTGAAACTTGTTTTATATTCTATGTTTACAATATTTGTACTTAGATATTTTTCTAAAAATTCCTTTTTAATTTGTCCAATCACCAAAACGTAATTGTAACTGTTCAATGGATATAAAATATCCCCAACGCAGTTGTAATTTATGCTTCCATCAGACCAGTCCAAGCCGTGTACATACTTCTTACAGTATGCGTTTTTTCTTCTTCCCTCCTTCAGTAGTTCTCTGCTGTCGAAAGGAGACCTAAACAAACAATAGTTTGGTACTATTGAAAACCCACTCATATAGGCAAATTCTTTAATATATATACTATTATCATTTCCATGACAATATTGAAAATCAACCAGTACAAAATTGGGTAGATTAAAATTTGACATTTCGGTGGAAGGTTTGAAAAAGACTAAATCTCAAGAATCTCAACATGCCCTTATATTCGAAAAATTATTGGGAGAAGGCGTTAGTATATTTTAAAACGTCACTAAGAATGGATCAGGAAAGTAAAAAGGAAAACTCACATTTCCAAACTCGTGAAGTTGTTTTCGAGATGGAATATTTCGTCGACCTGAATTTGAAAGTAACTTGCGGCTTTTCTATCATGCTTTTCGAACCTATAATATGGTTACAGAAAAGGAAAAACTATATTGGACTGACACGGGAATTGTGGCTACATCTAATTACGTACAGAGCCTACATTCAAGCTTGTTTGGATCAATATGATTTTTTCCTTGACTCATTTAAATTGTTGGATGACCAAAGAAATGAACACATTCAATTGGATTTTGTGAATAAAAATGGCAGATCATATCTTGTTTTAATTCAAGCCAAAAACAAAATAAAACTGGATAGCGAGGCCTGGAGGTCTATATGCCGGAATGGCATATTTCTAACATCTTTCATTTGCTGGAACAATATATTGAGGAAACAAATTGCTCATTTCTACTACAATTACTACATACCAACATGCGCAGCACTAAAAAAGACAAATGTTCTGGTTTCTGAAATACCTGGGTTCAATGAGCCGGACATTGAAATTGATTTGTTACGTCTGTGTTATGAGTTTAGTAAAAAAATGCCTCATATTATAAAACAAGATATTAAAATTTACAATCTAATACAAAGAATGGAAAATAAATAATATATGCATTATATTTAAATAAAAAAAAAACCAAGATGTCTTTTCATTTTAATATTTTTTGGGATTTTATTGTTTATATTGGAGTAAAAATTTTAAACATAAGTGACCACAATTAAAAGAATCAAAATTTTGTTTTCTATTATAATTGTATTTTATATCGCTACCTAAATATTTTATTATTTCTATTGGTGGTTGAAGATTTCCAAAACTATCAAAGTATTCCACTTGGTCTCCATTTTTATAATAAGCAACCCAATGAGTTCCAGATCCTTTATATGAATCAAGGTTTACTATTCCACATTCGTTATGGAGAACATTTTTTGGAAGTTTATCTCTCATAAAAACTCCTCTAAAATTTGAAATATGTTTTCGTGCAAATAATTTTATATCCAAATCAGTTAGAGGTCGATTGGGTAGCTGCTTCAAAAGTTTTTTGAAATGTTACTCTTATTACATATGATTCCCATTCCATTTTTAAATGGTTTAAGGTATAATCCCTTTCCCATTGCTATGGACTCCATTCTTTTGTTGTGTCTGATGTTTTCTTCCAGTTGCTTTTTAGCATTATTCGCTGAGCTAACTAACTTGGCTATTGAAGATACACCTGAAGTTAGTCCACCTAAAGCGCCGAGTGCTGTTATAATTGGTACTAATGGCAAAAACCCACCAATTTTGGGTACTCTTATAACTCTTGGGATAATTACATCTCCTTTATTCTTTTTAAGCATTTTATGAATAGCTTTCCTTGCTATTTTAATGGCGGAGCTAATGTCTTGGGGTTTTTCTTTCCTTAAAATTGTTGTCGTTTTCTTTATTGCGTTCGAAAAAGTTTTTTGTCCTGCCGCTTTCTTATATTTTTTCTTCTCCATACCCATACCAAATTTGACTTTAGCCTTCATCGCGTTGGTGACCAAATACGAGTTAATTTTTTCTCATAAAGTACTATCGTTTGCTTTAAACCGTTCCCATGCCCTTTCAGCTAGCTCTCGATCAGCTTTATTTCGTTCTTCTATATCACTGGTTTTCGAATACGCTATATCATGAGTTTTACATGCGGCGTCAAGACCATTTATGCCTTTGTCTCCTCGTTTCAAACGTTTCTCGAGCTTAGTACCAGGTCCGCAGAATTGATATCCGGGTAAATGAAGTTCGAAAGGTAGGGAATTAATAAATCTGTTTAATAGTCCTCTTCCTTGAATGGATCTTTTGCGACTAACTTTGTTTTGATTGAATATGAGCATTTTATACTTGTCGGGTTTTTTTTCTACAATAAATAAATTGGTTTAGCAAAAAATTTAGTTAGTTAACAAAATGCGATTAGTTAAGCAAGATACAAAAATTGATGTGCGAAATTTAGACTTCGTTCATAATCATCCAAAAACTATAAAGCACAGCTGTCTATTACCGAATTCCATAAGGGCTTTAATAGTGGGACCATCGAATTGTGGAAAGACTAACGTTATGGTTAGTTTAATTGAAAGCCCTAACGGATTAAAATTTGAGAATATTTATTTATACTCAAAATCTTTATATCAACCCAAGTACGAGTATCTAAGACAACTTATAACACCTATAAAGGGAATGGGATATTTTACATTTAATAATAATGAGAAGGTTATTTCATCAGACATGGCGAAACCTAACTCAATTATGATATTTGATGATGTTGCGTGTGAAAAGCAGAATAACATGAGAGACTATTTTACTATGGGGCGACATAAAAATATTGATTCATTTTATTTATGTCAAACATATACGCATATACCTAAACATTTGGTTCGTGACAATGCAAATTTTATAATTATGTTCAAGCAGGATGGAATGAATATGAAACACATTTATAATGATCATGTGAGAGGTGATATGACGTTCCAAGAATTTGAGAGGATTTGTCAGGAATGTTGGCAAGATAAATTTGGATTTTTAATAATAAATAAGGATAATGAAATCACATGTGGCCGATATAGAAAAGGGTTTGATACATACATTTACATTTAGTAATAAATATATTTCCGATTGATGAAGACGTAAGCTTATAAAATTAACTCCAAAACCACAAATATATCTAGACAGAGAGCAAAGCTATACAAAAAAAAAAAAAAAATTATGATGAATACCAATCTTTTAAAGGAATTGGTTAAAACTAGAAAAATTTTAAAAAGAAAATTTCAAAGCATAAAATTGGGTGAAGAGGAGACTTTGCAGGATTTGCGTCGCACATTCGATCCAGTCACACAACCAATTAATAAAATATTGAAACTATCTAAAGACAAAATTAAACAATCAAATGCAAAGGCTGAAAATACCGATTTTAATGAAGAAAATAAGAAGATAAAAACTAAACTTGATAATGGAAAGGAAGATATTGATGATGCCATAGAGGACGGTAATGATGGCGAAGACGAAGAGGAATTCTTTTCCCAGTCGGAAGACGAAGATGGTGTGGATTTATCAAAATTACATAGAGATAAAAAACTAGACACAGTTTTTGGACCACATAATGATTCGAATGGAGTTTGGAAATTTGGAGATTCCATAATAGATATTAACGAAGATAAAATCATTGTTGGAAATCATTCATGGGCGTATACGCCGGGCTTATTTCAGTTGCTTTTTTATAAAAAGCCACACAACTATGATGCATTGGAATTGGATATATATAAAAAAATATTAATAGATACAAACGCACATAAGAGGAATTATAATCCGAACGAGCGGATTAAAGGGAATAAGGGTTATAAATATAAAAACATTATTCAAAAGCTGTTTGACACTACTTACATAGGTAAAGGATTAATGACTACAATTTCAGAAAAATCCAACTATATATACTGGGACGATCCCAATGAGCTAGTAGATCGTCTTAAGCTCCTAATAGCATCAAAACAAGCTGGTCATACGAATCAAAACAATGAAATTATTTCTATTATTGAAGAACTCAAGGAAGCGGATATAATATATTGACAATAGTAAACCTCAATGAGTGTCGATAAGTTCGGTCATTTTTCAAATTCAACACATTATAAAAAAAATGTTTCAAAAATATTTGGAATTTTTATTGACAGGCATAATAACATCGATATCCAATATAAAAAGATTAAAAATTTGGATCCTCCGGCGGAGGATACAGACGCAGTCAACAAAGCTTATCTTCAAAAACAAATCTTCCACTCTAGAGACATTTTAAAAAGAGATTTAAATATTGAAGTTAACAACATTCGACAGGAAATAACACAAATGAAGATAAGTCTGAGTCAGTTATTTGAATTAATTTCTACTATGCCTGAAAACCCTACCATTATCTACAATAATCACAACTAAGCTATGGAAAAAAGAGTCGTTGTTAACGAAATTCACACCCAAGCTCGTAAAAACTTTCCACGTCGCAGAGTTATTATGAGGGGTATTGATGACCTCTGGCAAGCTGATTTAGTCGAAATGGGAAACTATTCCACAATAAACAAAGGTTATAAATATCTATTGACTGTAATAGACACATTTTCCAAATATGCTTGGGCAGAAGCAACTAAATCGAAAAAGGCTTGTGATGTTTCAAAAGCGTTTCAAAAAATTCTTGGTATGGGGAGGATACCAAAAAATTTACAAACAGATGATGGAAAAGAATTTTTTAATTCAGACTTTAAAAAACTTATGGAAAAGTATTCAATTAATCACTACTCAACCTATAGCGTAATTAAGGCGTCGATTGTGGAACGTTTTAATCGAACATTAAAATCGCAAATGTTTCGAGAATTTTCTTTTAATGGCACGTACCATTGGATCGATTTGTATAAAGCTTTAATAGATAAATATAATCGACAAAAACATAGAACAATAAAAATGGCTCCAGTCGAAAATTCCAAAAATGAACAAAATCTATTAAAAACCGTATATAGTCACTTGAAAATACATAAAATCTCCCAATATCATTTGGGAGACTACGTCCGCATAAGTAAATATAAGAGCATATTTGAAAAAGGATATACTCCAAATTTTAGTACAGAGATTTTTCGTATAAGACGTATACAAAACACAAACCCCACCACATATCTACTTGAAGACTACCAGGGAAATCCCATAAAAGGAGCTTTTTATAAGGAAAAGATTTTACTCACAAAACACCCTGATGTATATCTCGTTGAGAAGATTTTAAAAACAAAGGGAGAAATGGCTTATGTTAAATGGTTAGGATTTTCTAATGAACATAACTCTTGGATAAATAAAAATGAAATATTATAATTTTTTTTTTGTTTTGAATGAACAAATAAATAAAAACTAATGAAACTAAAAACGTGTTTCCATTCATCAATTACTCATCATCATGTCAATTACGTTAGCATTAACCGGGAGATCTCCAATTTTGACTGCTTCGTATTTTCCTCCCATTCAATTAAATGACGATTACGAATGTGCTTTAGTTGACTTTCATTCATATAATACAATTCCTAACATTGATTATGATAATAATTTGTTTCATATTGGTGATAGTGTTATTGAAATTCCAGTTGGATCGTACGAACTCGAAGATATTGTAGACTTTATAAAAAGCGCTTATAGAAAGGAGAACGCGCTTAATACTCTCGATATAGAAGCAAATAACAATACACTTCAAATCGAAATTTTTTCTTCGGAACATGTTATAAATTTCCATCAAGATCGGTCTATTGGTCCGTTGTTTGGATTTGAAGATCGAGTTTTAGTCCCTAACATAAAGCATACGTCTCACATGCCAGTAAACATCATGAAAGTAAATGCAATTCAAATTTGTTGTAATATTACAACTGGAGCATATATGAATAATTCTCCAGCACATATTATCCATGAGTTCGCAATAAACGTGTCTCCAGGATATAAATTAGACGAAATTCCCAGGAACCTTATTTATTTACCAGTAAACGTTAACGAAATAAGTCGCATAAAAGTTTGGATTGTTGATCAAGAAACGCGTCTGATTAATTTTAGAGGGGAAGAAATAACACTTCGATTACATCTTAAACCTAAATCAAAATGATTATTTTTAATAAATATAATAATAAAAGGACCAAACATAACATTCCGATTCGAGCTGTCAACAATAAAAGACGGCATTTAACTCAAGAAAATAAATTGTTTTTAAAATCCTTAAAATTAAAATTAAAAAGCCATGTCTGAAATTTTAAATGTACTCGAGAAACCATACTCTGATGATAATATTGTTAAAAAGGACTATCATAGCTACGTACCATATATTCAATCCTTCAAAAATAATGACGAAATTAGAATAACAATTCAAAATCAAGATTTATATATCCTACCTAGCGAAAGCTACCTATATATAGAGGGTTCCATTACACTGGAAGATGGAAAGAGTACACTTAATGGACGATTGCGAAATAACTGTGTTGCGTATATGTTTGATGAAATTCGCTATGAAATTAATGGTGTAGAAATAGATAGAACACGATATTTGGGCATTTCAAGTACTTTAAAAAACTACATTTCAATAAATAGTATTGAAAATAATATGATGCTGAATGCTGGCTGGAGCAAAGAAACCGATTTGAACAAGCAGAAGTTCAATTTTTATGTGCCACTAAATAAGTTATTGGGATTTTCTGAGGATTTCACGAAAGTTGTTTTAAATTGCAAACATGACCTTATACTCCTACGAAGTTCCACTGATTTGAATGCCTGCTATTCAACTACCCAAACGGAAAAAGTTAAAATTAATATAACGAATATAACATGGAGAATTCCCCATGTTCATATCTCAGATGAAACGAAGCTAAAAATGATGAAAACAATTAAAGATGGAAAGACTATACCAATCACGTTTCGTAGCTGGGATTGTCATTTTAATCCTACATTTCCCGGTGCAGTCAAGTGCAATTGGAACGTTAAACTTTCTGTAAATAGGGAGAGACCACGTTTTTTAGTATTTGCATTTGAAAATAACAAAAAATTTATCCATTGTAACTTAACAAATTTCAAAGTACATTTAAACTCAGATATTTACCCATACGATGATCTTAATATAAAATTTGATGATAATCGTTATGCAGTTCTTTATGATATGTATGCAAGATTTCAACAAAGCTTTTATATGAAGGAACCGCAACCTCTCCTGTCATGTGATGAATTCAAAGAAACACCTATAACTGTAATTGATGTTAGTCATCAAAATGAGACAATAAAAGCCGGGCCTATTGATGTTAAAATTGAATTCGAAACCAGCCCATCCATTCCTGAAAATACGTCGGCATATTGTTTAATAATACACGATCGTTTCATCGAATACACACCTTTGACTGGAACTGTTCGAAAAATCATTTAATAAACAAACACATTTTATTGAAAATATTTTTTTTTATTTTATTTAATTTTAATTTTCTTATCAAGTATTTAACAATTAAAATAAATAAGCCTTAAAGGTAAATTATAAAATTGTAGCTTTTTTTTTTTACATATTAAGGTAGTCAAGCAGGTCCCTTAAATCGTTATCACTATAAGATTCGATATTGTCTACATCCATTTCCGTTGTATAATCTATACTTATGCTCTGTAAGTTGTTTTCGGTTGCCATTTTATAATGGCCCCATGCATATGTATTAATTTTATCTTCCCTGATTTTTCTTTTTGTATCTAAGGGACTTAAAACTACTTTGGTTAACTTATCCGTATAAATATTATGAAGTTTAGATCGGAATGACAACATGCTGCCAGTAGGTTTTATGCCGTTCAAAAGACATTCCTTATAATTTTCAAGAGAATAACCCTCTATGACACATTTTTTCACCCCTTTGGCCTTATTTATTTCGCTACCTTCATCTAATTTGTACGAATACATTTTCGGTCCTAGGCCAACAAATTCTGACATCAATGTACCTCCATTTTCGTCTTTCATGTAACCCATTTCTTTTTTATTTTTTAGAGGAAATCCAAACGGATTATTTGCATCATAATTTGAAGTATCGAAATATTTCTCTACATCGTCTTTTATTTCTGCATAGAAATCCTCGGAAGAAATAGTGTAAATAAAGGAATCAGTATCCATATAATTTAACTGACACCTTTCACCAAATTTCTTTTTCATGTAATTATAGTGAAAATCATACATAATTAATTTTGCTATTTCTAATATACAAAATCCAACATATATTGGCTTATCATAGATTACTTTAGTGCGGTCCATTTGAACAGCCCAAAATTCATTTGAAAATTGAGACAAACTATTAAAGTTTGGTTTGGATATAAGTCTTTCCAAACCAATTTTTTTCTTATTTGAATACTCCCATTCGGTTACAAGTTTTACGTCTTTTCTATTATCGACGTTTTCCATCGTTTTGCCGTATACCGAGTTATTCAGTAGCTTGAAAAAATCTTTTTCAAACGGATTCGTTGCTTTTTTCCTCTCATCTGTGTTAGTGTTAACAAATGGAGCAAGCCACGGTTCTTGTCTAAATTCTAAAACTCGGTGGACCTTTTTTAAAATTAAACCATTCTCAAGGCATTGCTTCAATACCAAATAATGAGTGGTATAATTTCGCTTTGGTGTAAGATCGGCAACCAGCTTTTTGTATTTAGCTCCACCGATTTTTTTATTTTCCGCAGCAAAAGGTAGATCATTATGATGATCATGTAAGTGATCTGGATAATCCAAATCAACTTCATAAATGTAACCTATGGGGGAGTCATCAACAAAGTCCAGAATTCTTTGTACATCACTAATAATTTCATTTTCCTTAAGCCATTTAAAGTCGCCACATGGGAGAAAACGCATCATAGCGGCCCCATATAGATTGTTGACATCAAAATACATAAGGAAGGTAGAAAGAAGTAATGGATTGAAATCGCTTAGGTACCTATTATTTGCTTTCGTATGTCTTCTAGAACACTGAGTTATTCCTCCTCGAATAGCATTCTTAATAAAATTGTACATATCTAAATCGGTAAACAGCTCTAAGCTTATGTTAGTGTTCCGAAGCATAGCATCAAAAGATAGACCTGGTGCTGTATAGTACTGGCATGGATCTAATTTGTGGACTTTTTTACACAAACGTCGGAAATTTTCAAAAACATCAGTAAGTAGTAGAACATCTGTTTTTAAATACAATTCCATATAGTCCTGTAAAGTACCACAATTAAATGTATGCCATACTTCTTTGGCATGCGTATAATCTTCGCTGCTACATTTTTTGTTATACAATTTGCTAAAGAAAGCCTCAATGGGAGGAAGTTGTGTTTCGGCTAGTTTACTAAACGAAGTCAGGTATTCGTAGCAAAATACGCCCTTTTTCCTCATTAAATTAAATTCCCTATCGCTTGGAAAATGTGACCTAACTGACTTCATAGTATCTCCCGCCAGATTGTTTGCTAGAGAATCTAAACTTGCCGCCATAAACCTGAGGGAGTCTAAAAATCTATACTCTACAATTTTTCCGCCACCTAAATATACTTTATGGGATAGGGCAATGTATCGCTCTTTATTTTCTGGCAGTACTGTTGTATTACCAGGAATATTTTTAAGGAGGTCTTTCACAAATAAGTGACAATCATAAGCCGAAAAGTTGTGAAAGAAAATGGGTATAAATGTTGGTACAGTGTGATCTAAATTACATTTATTATGGGCAGGTCCTCTGTATTTTCCAGTAATGTGACAGTGATCACGAACCCTATCACTACCTAATAATTTCTCACATACATGGCAGTTTTGAGCTACTTGAAAATTGAACTCCTCAGAGGGTGATAATGATGTCATAGGGGTATTTAGACTTAAATAATTTTCGTAAATAAACCTACACTCCTGATCGATGCTTTTAACAAAAACCTCGGCAGCATCTTCTCCCGTATAAATATTAAATTTGTCTAACCTATCATCAAAACTACATTTAATATTATAACTAAAAGCACATGGAATGTGCTTACTTAGGGATTTACTATTACTGTCGTTAACATTTTCAAGTACGCATTCAAAATCTGCGTAAATTGAAAATGGAACGTCCATTGTCTTTTTAGAGTTGGAAAACTCCATAAACTTGTTGGCTTCCTCAGGGAGATATGTTACAACTCTTCCACATTCTCGCTTATGATGATCCATCATGTTGGGGTTCCTGGTGTGCTGGAAACACTGGTTGCAGAAGTACAATTTATTTGCGTTTGATGTAACCTGCCTATGTAAAAGTCTGTAAAAAAAAAAAAAAAAAAAAAAAAAAAAAAAAAAAAAATAGTCATTTAATTAATTACACATTGTATTATTTGTTTTATTACCTTGACGTGTCTCTTACTAACACATAATGCTCTCTCTCATTATTTTCCAGCAACAACAAGTTCACGTGGGTCTCCTTTTCCATTTGGGTAATGTAGTACGGCCCAACAACATGATCTGTTTTGACTTCATATCCCAAAACATTTACACTTATATTTGGGTTGTTTTTTTCGAATATGATTATGTCTCTAAGGGCCATGGGAAAATTCAATCCATTGAAGTTGAGACATACACCGTTTGTCAAAGTTATTATATTCTGTTTGATATCCACGGGGTACGAGGATGTTCTTGTTGGGTTTCTTGGCTTTGGTGTTGTTAAGGCTGCTACCATACACCACTTAAAGCAAAATTCATCGTCATTAAGAATATTGCATAAGCGCGTCTATCTGCTAATTTTTTCGGTGTTTTTATATGTTGGGAGCCTCTTAAAACTGTACATTTATTTATGTTAATGTAGAGTTTTTCAATATTGACTAAAGCCCATCCAGAATCTCTTTCCTGGAACTCTGACATTTTGGTTTTAATTTCCTCTACATGGCAGCTAACCACATTTTCAATAGAGTCGCTTCTTGTTATTTGCGACATTTTGGAGGTGTGATGCATAATTGTTTTTTTTCCATTCATCACTGCAAAGTTTGGTATATTGTGCTTGTAATTGAAAATTAAATTTCACGCAAATATGCTCCGCTAAACTTTCCATAATAAGATTCTCTATGCAATCTATACCTCCGGAGAGAAAATTGTTAATATTCAGAGTTTCTTTAATGGTTGAATATTTATATTTAGCCAACCGATTTTTAAAATCGCTGCTGGTTTGTTTTATGAATTGAGCTCTCATCGCAATGCTATTACGTTTATGGGCATTGGTTTTCAAGTGGGTATACCACTTTCTAACGGGTACTCCAATATTGCAGCATTTACAAACTTTGTCTTGGGCAGCTCTCGATCTTGATGGTATATCTTCATTCAAATCTTGTTGTTGGGCCTGTGGTTGAATAGGTTGATTTCCTAGGAACTGCTGTTCCTGATGTTGTTGTTGTAGAGCAGCTCTCGAAGTCGAAGGAACATTTCCATTGAAAATATGTTGTTGGATCAGTGCTTGTTGTTCTTCTCTCTGGTTTTCTGGATGTAGTTTACTTAGAATTTGATCTAATTCATTCAAGTAGTAAGCCATCTCATCCAGATCCAAGTCATTTTCGATTTGTTCGCTTCGAGGAATATTTTGCTCGTGATGTTTAACCAGCTCTTCTTGTTGTTCTCGTTGTTGTTGTTCTTGAACTTGTTGTTGTCGTTGATGTTGTTGATGATGATGATGTTGTTGTTGATGATGTTGTTGTAGATGATGTTGTTATTGATGATGTTGTTGTTGATGATGTTGTTGTTGATGATGTTGTTGTTCATGATGTTGTTGTTGATGATGTTGTTGTTGAAAAGCGTCCGACGTTGAATACATATTAACAAACTGGTGTTGGGCCTGTGCCTGTTTCCATTGTTTATCTTCTTTCTGCATATTTTCTTTGAATTTTCCACCGTTTTGTTGTTTCCGCACTATCTTTAGTTGGGATTTTTTTCCACCAACATTTTTTTCTTT
The DNA here is from genome assembly GCF_963082655.1 of Stomoxys calcitrans. NCBI lineage: Eukaryota > Metazoa > Arthropoda > Insecta > Diptera > Muscidae > Stomoxys > Stomoxys calcitrans. Next base: position 111,634,158 of record NC_081554.1, on the reverse strand, counting down.
ATTGTGTGCTACTAGCATGTGGAAATTAAGCGCATGCCTACTTAGTTGCACAACGCCACACATACTACACTGCCTATGTGCTTCTTTTACGTGAATTTTTAAATTCAAAACGGAGACGAAATTTTCTTGGCAAATTTCGCAAGTTTATAAAGCCATTTTTGTTTTGTTTTGTTTGTTTTTTTTTTTTTTTTTGTTATTATATTTAAATGTTTTTTTTTTTTTTTTTTTTTTTTTTTTTTTTTGCTTTATTTACCACTGCACTGAATGTTTGTTTAGCGTATTTAAATAAACGCACTTTGCAAATTAGGCAAAAATCACAAAAAATTTTTAACGATGGTACTTTGGCGCGTTAAAAATTCACTTGGAATTTTGTTTAAATGTTTATATTTTGGGGGAAAAAATTCGATTCGAAAATTTTTAATAATGGTACTTCGACGGATTAAAAACAATTCTATGTTCGTTCAATGGCGAGTTAGATGGAACTGAAATCGAAATTCCAATGTTTGTGGTTGAATTTCAAAATTGGAATCTATTCGTCTTACATTTCTACTACAATAGATAAGAGTTCTTCCAATTTTTTTTTTTTTTTTAAACCTTTTATTTTTCTATCCAAACTCCTTTGCATTCCAACACTTTTACAACATCAACGAACATAAGTATCACGACTAGTTTATCAATACAATCTAAATAGCTTCTAATGAAATGTACACCATACAACGACACTAACATGTTTGTGTCTGACCAATAAAATCTCTAAGTGGATAGAAACAAACCAAAATCAACCCCAAAACCACGAAACCCCTTCCCCCACCCAAAAAAAAAGGAACACATAGTTTTTAATTGTTTTTTTTTTTGTTTTATTTATATAAATTTCTCTTAAAATTCATTTATAATTCTTTATACTTTTACAGGAAATTTATAAAAACCTTTCTAAAATACTAAAAATAGCTGGATCCATTTCTGTATTCCAGTCCGCTTCAACTTTTCTTAACTCTTGGTCCAATACGGACTCTTTCTCCTCTTCCGATTTCCGCAACATATCGTCTTCGACCGATCCAGGTATAGGCTGGCTGTTTGGGTCGAAATGGTTTGGGAACAATCTCCATGGAAATATTTCCTGGGTAGAATTTCCATCATCTTGCTCGTCATCAGTCTCAGGAATACATTCCTCATCGTCACTTATGAGTTGTTGACTTTGTGAGGCCTCACATTGTTGTAAAATTTTTTGGGAAAAATCCAAAAATACTTCTTTGCTCTCCTGCGAAAATAGATTTTGGCTAAGTTGGACAGAAATAGCAACAGGTTCATTAATTGAATTATGAAAATTGTTGCTCTCATTCTGTATTTTTTGATTCTCATCCTGTTGGGAAAACAAAGGCTTGCTCATTTGGAAATGTTGGTTTGCCATCTTATTCTTCAGATAGAAATCTTAGAAATGATAGGTTTTTTCGAATTCTTTCGTGTTTTTATTAGAAATCACACAGATAATATTCCTTACCACCTAGTCGCATTTTACAACACAATGAAGCCTTTATGGATACCACTCACTGGCAACATATAGAGACCAAAAAAATTAAAAACTCAGAGTTAGAAAACGACCATCAACCCCTTAATAAACATATCCTACACACTTTACAACACACACACACACAAGAAATGCGCAAGTGCCACAGCATTCATAACATGCAGTGACGGTCACACTTTAAGTGGAAAAAAAGTCAACATTAATCCCCAACTAAGGCACCCATAAAAACAATTATTAGATAATAACCAAACCAAACATTCCCTTTTTGCTGCCCTACCGCAGTTTACATTTTTACAACACACAAGAAATGAGCAAGACCCACAGCATTCATAGCATACAGTGAGGGTCACATTCAATGAATTTTTATAACTCAATAATTGACGAACCAAATAGTTTCAATCCCACTTATCAGTTAAATCAACACCATCCCTAATTAAAAATAACACCCAGAACTAAAAATGTAGGATCCCAAATTCCTAATCGAAAAAGCAGCTTGCACAAGTGCGAATCCCCCATTCCCCTTACAAAAAAGAGCCACATAGTTTCCATATCAATGACAGTTTTATAACAACATAATGAGGATCCCACAACAAGAAAGGGTGACATAGCATAGAGATCAATGTACAATGGGGATCCCCTAACAAAAAAGGGCTACATAATTTCCATATCAATGACAGTTTTATAACAACATAATGAGGATCCCACAACAAGAAAGGGTGACATAGCATAGAGATCAATGTACAATGGGGATCCCCTAAGAAAAAAGGGCTACATAATTTCCATATCAATGACAGTTTTATAACAACATAATGAGGATCCCACAACAAGAAAGGGTGACATAGCATAGAGATCAATGTACAATGAGGATCCCCTAACAAAAAAGGGCTACATTATTTCCATATCAATGACAGTTTTATAACAACGTAATGAGGATCCCACAACAAGAAAGGGTGACATAGCATAGAGATCAATGTACAATGGGGATCCCCTAAGAAAAAAGGGCTACATAATTTCCATATCAATGACAGTTTTATAACAACATAATGAGGATCCCACAACAAGAAAGGGTGACATAGCATAGATATCAATGTACAATGAGGATCCCCTAACAAAAAAGGGCTACATAATTTCCATATCAATGACAGTTTTATAACAACATGATTTGACCCCATTAAAGAAGTAATTAAGAAGTAATAAAGAAGTAATTAAGAAGTAATTAAGAAGTAATTAACTCTCCATGCATAATTAATGTGAATTTAAACAGTCCAACTTACCCTACTCATAGGGATGCCGAAAAATGCTCTCCAAAATTGTAAGCGTGTACGAAATTATCTATTTATTTTGATTTTAAATTTGTAATTATATTTTATACAGATTTTAAAATTGTTAAAAGATAAGATGATGATTTAAAATAAAATAAGACTGAAGTTCGAATGTTTATTCTCATTTACAATTTTACAAAAAATAGATAGATTGAAAAGTATACCCATCGATTCAGAATCATTTTCTGGTTCTACTTAGCTATTTCTGTTTATCTTTCCATGTTAATTTGTGTACAAACTTCAAGTCGCACTTTTCTTCCGATCATCTTCAAATTTAGCAAATATACTTTTTTCAGGGTAAAGACGAAGCCTATTAAAATTGGAAACCAGTAAAGGCGTGCTAAGATCCGCCGGGCTGAATCTTATATACCCTCCACCATGGATCGCATTTGTTAAAGTTCTTTGCCCGATATCTCTTTATAGAGGAACAAATGATAATAGATAAGAGTTACTATGCTATTGGAGCTATACCCAGTTATAAACCGATAAGGGCCATAATTGGTTTGACTGTTAGAGACCAAAGCGGAAGTCATTGTAAAAAATTTCAGTAAAATCGGATTAGAATTACGTCCTCTATAGGCTCAAGAAGTAAAATGAGATTTTTTAGTTATTATCTTTTTGGAAACACTGGTTTAAACAACTCGCGCAGTTTTCGTGTTTTGTTTCACTGTCAAACACCTTCAGTTTGGTCTATAATTTAACCACGAATCGTCTTACAAACGAACAACGCTTGTAAATTATTGAATTTTATTATCAAAATGCGTGCTTCGCTAAGAAATTTCATCGCGCGCTTCTTTCATATTATGAAAGAAGCGGCTTAACGGGTACGTAAATAAGCAGAAGTGTCGATTTTAGAGTAAGGATCAGCCAGAAGCATTGCAAGAGCTAACAATGCTTCCAAAAAAAGTCACAGTTTGGTGCGGTTTATGGGCTGGTGAGCGCTACCGTGAGATGACATCCAACTTTTTTTTGCTTATTTAGACTTATTTAGAGGCGAGTACGGGACCGGTCAATTGTCCACCTAGATCGTGCGAGTTAACGGCTTTAGACTATTTTTTGTGGCGCTATGTTAAAGCTCATGTCTATACCGACAATCCACTTTAATTGACGCATTGGAAGAAAACATCGAACCATTTGTTCGTAAAATATCGACCGAAAGGTTGGAAGGAGTATGGCAAAATTGGACTAAGCGGATGGACTATTTGAGGCGCAGTCACGGTCATCATTTGCATTAAATAATCTTTAAACATTGACTTCTATGGCCCGTACTATCGGTTCAAATAAAGATTTAATGGATTTTTCTGAAATTTTATGTGTTTTTTTAACTTTCCCATAGCTCTTAAAAAATCACCCGTTATAATCGGGAGATCGGTTTATATGAGAACTATATCAGGTCACGTACCGATTGTTGGAAGTCAAAACAAAACAATTCATGCAAAGTTTCAGTCAAACCAGGTAATAATTGCGCCTTCTATCGGCTCAAGAAATCAAAATTCAAGGTCGGTTTATATGGCAGTCATATCAGGTAATGAACCGATTTGGACCATACTCGGCGTAGTTGTTGAAAGTTAAAACAAACCACTTCGTGCAAAAGTTAAGCCAAATCAGATTAGGATTACGCCCTCTAATTGCGCAAGAAGTCAAGATCCAAGATCGGTTAATATGACAAAATGTGGACCGATATGGTCCATATACAATCCCAACCGACCTACACTAATAAGAAGTATTTGTGCAAAATTCCAAACGATTAGCTTTACTTCTTCGAAAATTAGCTTGCTTCAGGCGGACAGACGGATGGATGGGCAGACGGACGGATATGGCTAGATTGACTCTGACTAAAATATCATGACTATCAAAAATACACCCTCCACCATCCTATGGTGGAGGGTATAAAAATCGGTTCAGATTTGGATATAGCTATATATGTATACTAGCTGACCCGGGCCCGCTCCGCTGCGCCTTCTTTTACTTTATATGGAACAAAAGCTTCCTTGGAATATTTATTTTCGATAGTTAAAGATCTTTTAGTGAAAGCATGGTATGCTACGAAAATAGTATATCGCTTGACTAACAGTTTAACAATATAAGTGCCTTTATCTGAATCCCATATCATCTTTATTGGTCTACGAATTTAAGTTTGGATATAAGGTATACTCCATTCTCAAAATACCTAATTTCGGCCCGATATTCTCATAATGTCTGATTTAGTGGTGTTTTAGGAGGAAAGGTGGTACCCCAGGAGGAGATGCGGTCCCCCAGATACTTGGCCCTGAAAAAATATCAGCATCGTGCTTTTCTCTCAAATACCATTTATTTAAACCCCATATTGCCATTGGCTTAAGAGGAGTTTACAGGATGAGGCATCCCCCAAACACATGGCCCCAAAATAGGTTATCAAATTCGTTTTCCAATCTCAAATACCTTTTATTTGAGCCACATATTGGCAGGGTTGAAAAATTTTTTCCTTTGGGGATGTTTTGGGAAAGAGTTGATGCCCTAAATACATGGTCCTACATATGGATATCAAATTCGTATTCTACTCCCAAAAACCTTTATTTGAGCCCCATATTGCGATGGTCACTAAAAAATTGCTGTTTGTGGGGTATTTTGGGTATCAATTCTTGTGAGAATGGGTATCAATTCTTGCTCTACCCCCCAATACCTTTCATTTAAGCTCCACATTGACATGGTGGGTAAATATGCCCTTTTTAGGGGTGTTTTGCCGATTGGGGTGGCCACCAAACATTAAGCCCGGAAAATATATCAGCAACGTACTCTATTCTCATATATCTATATATCATTTATTTGAACCCCATATTGCCATTGCCCTCAAAATTGGATATCAAATTCGTTTTCTAATCTCATTTAAACTCCTTATTGCAAAAGTCAGCAAATATGTCCGGTTTGGGGTATTGGCCCTAAAAACTATGAATATTTAGTTCCACTCTCTTTAAGACCTAAATTGTCTTGGTGAGCAAATACGTCCTATTTGGAGGTTGTTATGGTGGTGGGACGTCCGCTAGACAGTTGGCCCCTAATGTTGGTATCAGATGCGTAGTCTACTCCCACATACTTTTAATTTGATCCACATATTTCCATAGTCGGCAAACATGACCGCCTTGGGGGAGTTTTTGGGGATTAGCGGCCACTCAGTGAGTTGGCCTTGAAAATATATATAGGATTCGTGTTCAACTCTAAAAACCCTCGTATTTGAGCCTTATATTGCAATAGTCAGAAAATACTTCTTATTTGGGTGGTGTTATGGTGATGGGGTGGCCTCATAGACCCTTTTCCCGAATATTGATATCAAATTCGTGCTTTACTCCCAAAGACCTTTCATTTGGGCCCCATATGGCTATTGTCGTAAATTTGTCCCCTTTGGGGATGTTTTTGGGGATAGGCGGCCCCCAAACACTTGGTACCGTATTTGGATATCAGATTCTAACTCTACACTCAAATACCTTTTAATTAAGCCACATATTCCCATGGTCAGTAAATAAGTCCTGTTTGGGGGGTGTTTTGGGGAAGGGGTCCACCCCCAGAAACGTTGTCCCACATTTGGATATCAGATTCGTATTCTACTCGCAAATACCTTTCATTTGGGTCCCATATTGCCATGATCGGTATATGTCCGATTTAGGGGTGTTTTGGGGGTTGGGTAGTGTTGTGGGGTGGGATGGCCCCATAGACAATTTTCCTGAATATTGATATCAGATTTGTGTTTTGCTCCCAAATACCGTTCATTTGAGCCCCATGTGGCTATGATCATAAATGTGTCCCCTTTGGGGGAGGTTTTTGGGGAGAGGGGGCCCCCAAAACACTTGGTCTCATATTTGGATATCAGATTCTAATTCTACACTCATATTCCTTTCATTTAAGCCCCATATTCCCATGGTCAGTAAATAAGTCATGTTTGGGGGGTGTTTTGAGGAAGAGGTGGACCCCCAGAAACGTGGTCCCACAATTGGATATCAGATTCCTATTCTACTCGCAAATAACTTTTAGGGGTGTTTTGGGGGGTTGGGGTGGTCCCCCTAGCACTTGGTCCGACAATTGGATATAAGATACGTTTTCTAATCCTAAATACCTTTCATTTGAGTCCCATATTGTCGTGATTGGTCTAAATATATGTTTGGAAGGTTTTAGAGTGGGGTGGGGCGTCCTTCCGTCCGCTAACTTCCGAAGGAGTAAAGCTAACCGCACAAATTTTGCACAAATACTTTTAATTAGTGTAGGTCGATTTGAGCCCATTGGCCTATAAAAGGATTGCTATCGGACTATGTTTCGACATAGCTGCCATGTAGACTGATCCGCTGATCTAAATTCTTTGGACTATAAAAGGCGCATTGATTATCAGATTTCGCTGAAGTTTCTCATAGTGACTTATGTTAAGCTTTTCGACATCCGTGCTCTATGTGGCTCTGGTCGCTATATTTGGATATAGCTGCCATATTGGCCAATATTCTGCTTTAACAACTAGAACAGTGAATTGTATTTATTATACCATTCGAAGTATGTGCCGAGTTTGGTCAAAATCGGACCGTATAGTTCATAAATAATTAATTTTTTTGCGGATTATGGCGGAAGGTGGTTAACATATATACCCGAGGTGGTGGGTATATAATCGATCTTGTCTCTTGACTTCTTGAACCTCTAGAAGGCGCAATTCTCATCCGATTGGAATGAAATATTTACACGACGTGTTTTATAATGTTATCCAATAATTGTGCCAAGTATGGTTTAAATCGGTCCATAACCTGATTTAGCTGCCATATAAACCGATCTTGGGTCTTGACTTCTTGAGCCTCTAGAGTGCGCAATTCTTATCCGAATTATTTTGTTATGATATCCAACAACTGTGCCAAGTATGGTTCAAATCGGTTCATATTCTGATATAGCTGTCATATAAACAGATCTGGGGACTTGACTTCTTGAGCTTCTAGAGCGCGCAATTCCTATCCTATTTGGCATAAATTTTGCATGACTTATTTTATACTTTCTTTCAACAACTGTGTCAAATAAGGTTCAAATCGGTTCATAACCTGATATAGCTGCCATAATAACCGATATGGGATCTTGACTTCTTGAGCCTCTAGAGGTCGCAATTATTATACGATTTTTTTATTTAAATTTATTTGTTCAGAATTTTCTTCTTACAGAGAACAAAAGATTAATGTACTCTTATAATTTACTAGCTGACCCGGGCCCGCTACGCTGCGCCTTTTTTTACTTTATATGGAACAAAAGTTTCCTTGGAATATTTATTTTCGACAATTAAAGATCTTTTAGTGAAATACCATGCTACGAAAATAGTATATCGCTTAACTAACAGTTTAACAATATAATTGCCTTTATCTGAATCCCATATGATATTTATTGGTGTACGAATTTAAGTTTGGTGAGTGGGAGAGGCGGTCCCTCAGGTGGCCCTGAAAAAATATCAGCATCGTGCTTTTCTCTCAAATACAATTTATTTAAACCCCATATTGCCATTGGCTTAAAAGGAGTTTACAGGATGAGTCATCCCCCAAACACATGGCCCCAAAATAGGTTATCAAATTCGTTTTCTAATCTCAAATACTTTTTATTTGGCATGGTGGAAACATTTTTTTCCTTTGGGGGTGTTTTGGGGAAGGGGTGATGTCCTCAATAAATGGTCCTACATTTGGATATCAAATTCGTATTCTACTCCCAAAAACCTTTATTTGAGCCCCATATTGCGATGGTCACTAAAAAATTGCTGCTTGTGGGGTATTTTGGTTATCAATTCTTGTGAAAATGGGTATCAATTCTAGCTCTACCCCCCAATACCTTTCATTTAAGCTCCACATTGACATGGTGGGTAAATATGCCCCTTTTGGGGGTGTTTTGGCGATTGGGGTAGTCCCCCAAACATTAAGCATGGAAAATATATCAGCAACGTACTCTATTCTCATATATCTATATATAATTTATTTGAACCCCATATTGCCATTGCCCTCAAAATTGGATATCAGATTCGTTTTCTTATCTCATTTAAACTCCTTATTGCAAAAGTCAGCAAATATGTCCGGATTGGGGTATTGGCCCTAAAAACTATGAAAATTTAGTTCCACTCTCTTTAAGACCCACATTGTCTTGGTGAGCAAATACGTCCTATTTGGGGGTTGCTATGGTGGTAGGACGTCCGCTAGACAGTTGGCCCCTAATGTTGATATCAGATACGTAGTCTATTCCCACATACTTTTAATTTGAGCCCCATATTTCCATAGTCGGCAAACATAACCGGCTTGGAGGTGTTTTGGGGGATGGGCGGCCACTCAGTGAGTTGGCCTTGAAAATATATATGGGTTTTGTGTTCCACTTTAAAAACCCTCTTATTTGAGCCTCATATTGCAATAGTCAGAAAATACTTACTATTCGGGTGGTTTTGTGGGGGTGGGGTGGCCCCATATACACTTTTCCCGAATATTGATATCAGATTTGTGCTTTACTCCCAAAGACATTTCATATTTCGTAAATTTGTCACCTTTGGGGGATGTTTTTGGGGAAAGGCGACCCCCAAACACTTGATCCCATATTTGGATATCAGATTCGTATTCTACATTCAAATACCTTTTATTTAAGCCCCATATCCCCATGGTCAGTAATTAAGTTCTGTTTGGGGGTTGTTTTGAGAAAGGGGTGGACCCCCAGAAACGTGGTCCCACATTTGGATATCAGATTCGTATTCTACTCGCAAATACCTTTCATTTGAGTCCCATATTGCCATGGTCGGTAAGTATGTCCGATTTGGGGGTGTTTTGGGGGTTGGGTGCTCCCCCTAGCAATTGGTCCGACAATTGGATATCAGATACGTTTTAACGGTTAATACGTTCCTAAATACCTTTCATTTGAGTTCCATATTGTCGTGATTGGTCTTAATATGTGTTTGGTAGGTTTTAGGGTGGGGCAGCCCCCCTAGGTACCCCATCCGAAATTTGGATACCAATTTTCTATTTTTAGGGTACTATATGAGAGCACACAAAATTTCGATTAAATCGCACCACCCATCTCCGAGAACTGGCGCTTCTGAAAATTAGTGTAAGGGGGAGGGTCCACCCTCCCTTCAGATATCAACAAATGTAGTACCCTATTTTCACCACGGGGTCATTATGCACCATCTGTGAAAATTTCAAGAAAATCGGTTCAGCCGTTTCTGAGTCTATAAGGAACACACAAACATACAAACAAACACAAATTGATTTTTATACCCACCACCGAAGGATGGGGGTATATTCATTTTGTCATTCCCCCGTTTTGCAACACATCGAAATATCCATTTCCGACCCTATAAAGTAAATGTATTCTTGATCAGCGTAAAAATCTAAGACGATCTAAACATGTCCGTCCGTCTCTCCGTCTGTCTGTTGAAATCACGCTACAGTCTGTAAAAATAGAGATATTGAGTTGAAATTTTTCACAGATTCTTTTTTTGTCCATAAGCAGGTTAAGTTCGAAGATGGGCTATATCGGACTATATCTTAATATAGCCCCCATATAGACCGATCCGCCGATTTAGGGTCTTAGGCCCATAATAGCCTCATTTATTATTCGATTTTGCTGAAATTTGGGACAGTGAGTAACGTTGGGCCCTTCAACATCCTCCGTCAATTTGGCCCAGATCGGTCCAAATTTGGATATAGCTACCATATAGACCGATCCTCCGATTTAAGGTCTTAGGCCCATAAAAGCCACATTTATTATTCGATTTTGCTGAAATTTAGGACAGTGAGTTGTGTTGAGCCCTTCGACATCTTTCGTCATTTTGGCCCAGATCGGTCCAGATTTGGATATAGCTGCCATATAGACCGATCTTCAGATTTAGGTTCTTAAGCCCATTAAAGCCGCATTTATTATCCAATTTTGCTGAAATTTGGGTCAGTTAGTTGCCTTAGGTCCTTCGACATCTTTCTTCAATTTGTCACTGATCGGTTCAGATTTGGATATAGCTGCCGTATAGACCGATCTCTCGATTTAAGGTTTTGGGCCCATCAAAAGGGCATTTATTGTCCGATGTCGCTGAAATTTGGGACAGTGAGGTGTGTTGGGCTGTTCGATGTTGGTCTTCAAATAGAGCTGCTATGGGGCATAAGGTATGCACTTTTCGCTGGATTTTGACGAAAGGTTGTTCACATATATACCCGAGGTGGTGGGTATCCAAAGTTCGACTCGGCCGAACTTAACGCCTTTTTACTTGTTATATATAAGATTGACGTTATGTTTTATTATAAAATAAAGCTCTATTTTTGAGTCTTTATTTAATTTTCAGGTTGGGGCTTTATTACATTGGGACCACATTTCGTACCGTGAGTACAAATGTGAGTTACAATTACAGCCATCAATTATTTGCTTATACATATGTATCCGAAATAATTAAAAAAAAAAACTGTTCAACATTCCTAAAAGCCAAGTCAGGATAATACTCGTTATCACAACTCTTAAAGGTGCGAAATGTAAAACTTTTGTATTAACTTTTGATATCGAGGCCATGCTATTAACAGGATATTGGCGGTAGAAACAATGTAAACGAAAAGTTAAAAAAAAAAACACAAAACATTAGAGAATATGCGCTAATAGCAATGAAAACACACATGTCCATCATGACAAAGCATTTTAACACAAATCTACAACAGGTAAGCATGCAATGACAAAAATTAGGCAAAACACTCCAACCCATATGCATACACGCAAATATAAACTTAAACCTATATTTTATACACCCTCAGTTCCAGGAATGGCGGTTGGAGTTGGGATGTTGTCCCAAAATAGTCCCCTCTATTTGTCTCTCTAACAGAAGAACAAAATATTTGAAATCTACAAAGGAATGGAATGCCAAATATGCTCTTTCCTCCAGGTAAGTAAAAAGACTGACTGAAACATAGAAAGGCTCCGAGGAGAGCCGTTACAACGCTGCTGACATCTAAGGAGCATCGACAAAGCTGTAGAGGAACACCAACCAGCTAAAGAGTACAAAAACATTTGGAATTTTATATAAACATTTTATTTTTACATTTTTGTATCTTCTACAAAAAAAAAATCTACTCTGATGGAATTTCACTTGTGGTATTGTCTTACTGTTTTCATCCATCTCCCCCTGCCTTCTCTCCACTTATATTGTGTACATAGCTACGGCGTAAAGGATAAAGGATGGCAAGCAAATACCAGTACATTGCGCTGTGATGGGGGTTAGACGTGTTCAGTCGTATCTAACAAGTTGTTGGAAATAATTTCAAAATATACATAATTTTTGGAGGATAGTAATTCATGAGAGAAATTCCGACAAAATGCTTTCAACATGTATTTCATTTTGTGAACTATAAAATCAAAATTTTCAATGCAAAATGTGTTACGGGTGCTGCTGATGTTGTTGTTGTTGTTTAAATGTGAAAATGCATAACTTTTGTAAATTGTCAAATAAAAAATGAATTTTTAAAAATTTGCCCCATAAGAGGAGAAGAGGTTTAGAGAATGTATCGCAAATATATGAAAATGGATAGAAGCAATGTGGACAATACAGGTTGTTTAGTACTAATGAACAAGTAAGAAAAGGCAAAAGTCGGGCGAAACCGACATATTCCATTCCATTAAGGAACAGGGGCAAAATTCCCACATACCAATGAGTGCGGTCCGATTCAAGTTATAACTCATTGATAAGGGGAGTGTCCCTTTTATAGCCGAGTTCGAACGGCACACAGTGCACAAAAAAGTAAAAAAACTAGGTTCAATTAAAAAATTTGTATATTCATCTAAAAAATATGCAGATATCGGTCCTATAAAGGAATTTGTGTTATTGAATAATAATTTTGCGATTGCGGACATGTACTTTTTGCTTATGCTCGTGAAAAGGCGACGTACCACATGTCCAATTTTTTCATCACAGAATCATTATTCACTGCGAACATTTAAAGAAAATAGATTTCGTTGTCTATATGGACATACAAACGAAAATCAATAGTTTTTTTTTTTTGCATAATTAAGATATGACTCCATCAGGTATGGCAAAATACTGTATCCTCTCCCCTACTTCTTTAAAATGTCCACCAACTATATCGTTTATTGAAGCATAGTAAAGCCAATAAATTAGCTACTTTGACTGAGCAGAATCATAATCGGCAATCTTTTTATACCCTCCACCATAGGATGGGGGTATACTAATTTCGTCATTCTGTTTGTAACTACTCGAAATTTTCGTCTGAGACCCCATAAAGTATATATAGTCTTGATCGTCGTGACATTTTATGTCAATCTTGCCATGTCCGTCCGTCCGTCTGTCGAAAGCACGCTAATTTTCGAAGGAGTAAAGCTAGCCGCTTGAAATTTTGTAAAAATTCTTCTTATTAGTGTAGTTCGGTTGGTATTGTAAATGGGCCATATCGGTCATGTTTTGATATAGCTGCCATATAAACCGATCTTGGGTCTTGACTTCTTGAGCCTCTAGAGTGCGCAATTCTTATCCGATTGGAATGAAATTTTGCACGACCTGTTTTGTTATGATATCCAGCAACTGTGCCAAGGATGGTTCGAATCTGTCTATAATCTGATATAGCTGTCATATAAACCGATCTTGGGTCTTGACTTCTTGAGCCTCTAGAGTGCGCAATTCTTATCCGATTGGAATGAAATTGGCACGACGTGTTTTGTTGTGATATCCAACAACTGTGCCAAGTATGGTTCAAATCGGTCCGTCCATAACCTGATATACCTGCCATAAAGACGGATCTTGGGTCTTGATTTCTTGAGCCTCTAGAGGGCGCAATTCTTATCCGATTTGAACGAATTTTGGCGCGACGTGTTTTGTTATGATATCCAACAACTGTGCTAAGTATGGTTCAAATCGGTTCATAACCTGATATAGCTGCCATAAAACCGATCTGGGATCTTGATTTCTTGAACCTCTAGAGGTCGCAATTATTATCCGATTTGCCTGAAATTTTGTACGACGGATCCTCCCATGACCATCAACATACGTGTTTATTATGGTCTGAATCGGTCTGTAGCCCGGTACAGCTCCCATATAAATCGATCTCTCTATTTTACTTCTTGAGCCCCCAAAGGGCGCAATTCTTATTAGAATTGGCTGACATTTTACACAGGTCTCCAACACATAATTTAATTGTGGTCCAAACCGGACCATATCTTGATATCGCTCTAATCGCAGAGTAAATCTTTTCTTATATCCTTTTTTGCCTTAGAAGAGATGCTGGGAAAAGAACTCGACAAATGCGCTCCATGGTGGAGGGTATATAAGATACGGCCCAGCCGAACTTAGCACGCTTTTACTTGTTATTTTTCACTTTTATATTTAAATTCAATAAGTGACACCCACCCACGTACTGCATACGACCTGTAGTGTAGTTACAAAATGTTTTGTCTTGTTGTCTGGGCTCCTATCAGAAATGGTTTGTAAGTCGGTTTTTTAATTTTTGGACTGTTAAAAAGTTGTAAACGTCATAAACCTCAAAATTGCTCCGCTTCTTGTTTAGTTTCGACAACATATCACTGTTTAAGATTTTTTGTTGTTGCTGTAGCACCTATATAAATTTTTGAAAATTTTAAATCTGTTTAATACGTCTCGATATTTCGATTGATGTCGTAAATCATCTTATGGAATTTAAGACAGTGAGTTGCGTTAGGCCCTTCGACATCCTTCGTCAATTTTGACCAGATCGGTCCAGATTTGGATATAGCTGCAATATAGACCGATCCTCCGATTTAAGGTCTTAGTCCCATAAAAGCCACATTTATTATCTGATTTAGCTGAAATTTGGAACAATGAGTTGTGTTAAAACCTTCGAATTCCTTCGTCAATTTGATCCAGATCGGTTCAGGTTTGGATATAGCTGCCATATAGACCGATCCTCTGATTTAGGGCCTTGGATCCATAAAAGCCACATTTATTATCCGATTTGGCTGAAATTCGGGACTGTAGGTTGTCCTAGGCCCTTCAACATCGTTCTTCAATTTGGCCCTAATCGGATCAGGTTTGGATATAGCTGCCATTTGGACCGATCCCTCTATTTAAGGTTTTAGCCCATAAAAGGCGCATTTATTTTCCGATATCGCCGAAATTTGGGAGAGTGAGTTAAGTTAGGTCCCTTGAAATATTTTTACAATATGACACAGATCGGTCCAGATTTGGATATAGCTGCCATATAGACCGATCTCTCGGTTTTAGGTTTTGGGGCCATAAATTTTGGATATAGCTGCCATAAAGACCGATCTCTCGGTTTTAGGTTTTGGGGCTATAAAAAGCGCATTTGTTGACCGATGTCACCGAAATTTGGGACAGTGAGTTGTGTCAGGCCCTTCGCCATCCTTCTTCACTTTGACTCAGATCGGTCAGGATTTGGATATAGCTGCCATATAGACCAATCTCTCGATTTAATGTTTTGGGCCCATAAAAGGCGCATTTATTGTCCGATTTAACTGAAAAAGTGACTCATGTAAGGCTTTTCGACGTCCATGTTGTATATGGTTCAGATCGGTTTATTTTTAGATATAGCTACTAAAAAGGCCAATATTTTGTTATACACAATTGAACAATAACTTGTACTTATTAGTATTTGGTCCAAATCGGAACATATTTCGATATAACTGCTATGGGACACAAGGTATGCAATTTTCACCGGATTTTGATGAAAGGTGGTTTACATGTATACCCGAGGTGGTGGGTATCCAAAGTTCGGCCCGGCCGAACTTAACGCCTTTTTACCGACAACTGCGCCAAGTAGGGTCCGAATCGACATTATTATGGTCTTCAAATGAGTGGAAAATTTCATTCAACTCTGATTTGGCTGAAATTTCACATGTAGTATTTTGTTATGACTTTCAACAACTGTACGGCCAAAACCGGTCTATAACCTGATATAGCTCCCATGTAAACCGGTCTTTCGGTCATCCTTTTTCGGATCCTAGAAGCTTTATTTTTGCTGGTTTGACAGAAGTCCGGTATTTAGAATAATATTGTGCCCTACAATTTAATTTATTTTGCATAAATTTTTAACAGAATCCTTGGTGGTGGGTTCCCAATATTCGGCCCGGCTGAACTTATCACGCTTTTGCTTGTTTTTTCTGTTCTTTGGATATTTGATATTTTTGTATATAAGGTACAAGTCACATTTGTTGTCAGATTATCGTAAAATTTTGCATAAGTCACTTTTTTGGCCCAAGGACAAATGCTATTTGAACAAAATCGGTTCAGTTTTAGATATAGCTCCCTATATATATTTCATCCAATATGGCATTTTTAAGCTCTTTGGTACGATCTTTACAAAATTTTGCACAAGACTTCCTTTTTAATGTTCCAACAAAAGAACAGGAAATATATTTTGAAGTCGAAGGCGAGAGGCGCGGATTAGGATTTTATTTTTGATACCTGGTTTCTTAGGAGAAACTTCTTAAAATTTTATGTAGTTTAAGTTTGTGCTATACGACTTTTTGAAAAAAAATCGACTCGACCTTATATATATATTTTATAGGGTCTGAAGTGGATTTTTCGTTGTGTTTCAAACGGAATTAAAAAATGAATATACCCCTATCCTTCGGTAGTGAGTATAAAAATGAAAATCGAACAACAAATGCCTTCGTAAATTACAAAATACGAAATAGGTCACAGTCAAAATTGCCAAAAATAAAAGTCGGATATCCCCGAAATAAGACAATATATAGTAGACTTTAAGCGGACTTTTGTGTAGGAATTTTTGAGCATAATCCAGCAAAAAAATGAAAATCGGTCCACAAACTAAGATTTGGCAACCCCAACATATTTTTGAAATACCGAGCCGACCAAATTTAGTGGCCTGCCAAAAGCATATGCAAAATCTTGAAATTTTCCACACGATCTCGGTAGCACCTCAGTCCTAATCATCCCAAGTACATATCTCTACCTGTTCTCACACGGCATACTCTTTTCTATATTTTTTTTTAAATTTTCTTTCACTGTGCGGCGTGCCGCAGTGATACACCTCTCTGGGAAGAAATGTTTATATGGCTGTCATACCATTTTTTTCAAATTGCGTATTACCTCACAAATGTCGCCAGCAAACACATACATGTTCTTGTCATATGACATGTCACTTTTTATGTATCATTGGTATTTCATTATGTATGTCAAAATTTACTTACGATTCATAATTTTGCTATAACACTAGAATGTTATTTTTGTTTTCGTCAGAAGGAATAGAGCACCGCTCTAATCGGAAATATAGCAGTGCTATTTTGAAAAGTGATTTTCATGTGTTTTTTTCATTCGTGTCGTACTATATGTGCAACTTTAACAATACCAAAATGTTACATGCCATAAGACAAGAACATGTAGTGTGATGGCATCTTAAGGAATATGGGCAAACTTTTCATATAATAATGAGTGCTGTCCGATTCAAGTTGAAGCTCAATGAGGGACCTCCTTTTTATAGCCGAGACCGAACGTCTTGCCGCACTGCAACACCTTTTTTGGGAGAAGTTTTTACATAACTTCTATGCATAGCATAGTAACTTGCAAATGTCGCCAGCATTAGGTAGGAAAAACCACCGCTGAAAAAAATTTGTTTTGGCTGTTCTCGCCAGGATTCGAACCGATAGTACAGTCATAGGCGGCCATGCTAACCTCTGCGCTACGGTGGACTCCATTTTACCCTACTCTAATAACGAATTTCCACTATTATAGGCGTTTTTTTAGGTAAGAGGCGGCACTGGCGGATGAACTGGAAAAGTATAGAGCTGATAATAATGCATAGAGAGGCGTCAGAACGACACCGCAAGGAGACGCCTTACATTATAGCTGCACCATAGGAGACTTGAATTTGGCTGTGGATTTGTGGTTAATCGGAGACTTTAACAGGTTTACTCCAGTGGATCAGAGGCTAGCCACAGCCTGCATAAAGGCCAAATTCTTTAATATCATCCCAACTTACGTCCATGCCCCGATGGTGGACAAGGACGAACAGGCCAAGGATGTTGTTGTTGATGTTGTAGCAGTTTATTGTATTCTATCTTTCGTCTGCTTGATTCTGTTGAGTGTCGAGATCCAGGAACTCCGCGACTAAGATGGGGTGCGTCCACAGGGATCTGGGTCTGAGTCGAGTGGGTCTGGCCGGGCTAGCTATGTGGGAATTGAGGCGTCTGCATCTGCCGGAACGAAATTGAGCCAGAACTACTCTGGTTTGCCGGGGGAGGTCGATTTCTTCGGGTGCAATAGGTGGCGGTCGTTCTCCAAGGACTACATTCACCCGGTAGCCAATTAACGCGTCTGCTACCGTGTCTGCATGAATGTTGTTCAGACCCGCTTGATATGCTGCTTGATCTAGAGGTTCTCTTGTAGCGCTGAA
This sequence comes from Stomoxys calcitrans, assembly GCF_963082655.1. Classification (NCBI taxonomy): domain Eukaryota; kingdom Metazoa; phylum Arthropoda; class Insecta; order Diptera; family Muscidae; genus Stomoxys; species Stomoxys calcitrans. The sequence continues at coordinate 111,615,964 of NC_081554.1, read as the reverse complement.
CCTCACGCTCTAGATCGTGTAGATCTACCTTAAGGCTTCTGGGCGGTGGGTATCTATCCACAAGATGATGATTTGGATGATTTCTGCGACAACAGCCCAAAAGGTATTGCTTAGACAGCATGTTGTTATGTCTTCAAACTGGTAGGATCTTTGTCTCCTGATGGAGGTGGTCCACATGAGAACTGAGGAGACAGCCCATAGCAGTTCGGAGGGCAGCATTCTGACAGATCTGAATATTATTCCACTGCGTGTCACAAAGTTGACGCTGCATAACTTACCACAGACCGGTCTGCACCCCAAGTGCTGCCAGCGAGTGACTTGAGGACCTTGTTTCTACTTTTGACTTTATTGCAGATTGCTGTGGCATGTAGGGAGAAAGTGTAGGAGCTGTCAAATGTGACGCCAAGTATTTTGGGACACTTGATGGTCGGAATCATTTCTCCATCGACCATCACAGTCAGCTCAGTATTCACCTCACGCGTATTTGTAGTGAACAGTGTGGCTGAAGATTTGGTGGCGGATATTTTCAGATTTCTTGCAGCGAAATATGAGGCAAGCTCGTTGAGGTAGACGTTCAACCTATCGCAGATGTCATCAATGGGTGGGGGGCCTGATGCCATGATCGTACAATCGTCCGCATATGATACGATCTCTATGGCGTCTGGAGAGGGTGGGATTGAGGATAGGTAGAGGTTAAACAGAGCCGGAGATATCACCCCACCTTGGGGAACTCCCTGTTTCATCCTACGGTGTTTCGACTTCTTATCCCTAAATTCTACAAATGACTGGCGGCCACACAGATAATTCGCGACCCATCGTTTCAGGCCTGGCTGGAGGGACGTGTTGGCGATGTCCTCAAATAATTTGGCATGGCTGACCGTGTCGAATGCCTTCGATAGGTCCAGTGCCACGAGGACCGTCCTATCACATGGCCTGGGTTGATTGAAGCCACGGCAACTGTGTGTGGTGATGGCATGCAAAGCTGTTGTTGTGTTGTGCAGTCTCCGAAATCCATGTTAATGCTCGGCGAATGGAAATTCTCCTACGAGGCTCGGAAGGAGTAATGCCTCAAGCGTCTTTGCCACTGGTGAGAGAAGGGAGATCGGTCTGTACGACTCCCCCAAACTCGGGTCTTTTCCAGGCTTCAGTAGCGGGATCACTCTGCCCATTTTCCAGACATCGGGAACTATAAGAGTGTTCAATGACAGGTTAAGGACAGTGGTAAGATACTCAACTCCAGGTGAATCCAGATTCTTCAGCATCAATGTAGAGATTCCGCCGGAGCCGAACGCCTTTGAAGATTTGGCGCCACGGATGACATTCGTAACTTCGCCCACGGTAAATTGTGATGGCTGTTCATCGGCTCGGAGACCATGAATACGGGGAATGGCTCTCCGCCTTGCCCTGTCTCTTTCGGGATGCACAATAAATAGACGGTTGAACAACCTGGCACATCTTTTCGGATCAGTCACGGTTATCTCGCCAAAAGTGACTGAGGTCCTGTCGTCCCATCTACCGGGGTTTGAGAGAGACTTAACAGTGGCCCATAGTTTGCCTGCGCCGGTGCCTAAGTTACATTGCTCCAAGTGTTGCAGCCACAAATTCCGCTTATGTTCGTTGACTACCCTGTTCAGATTCAGCTCGCTGATTCTGGGGTTAGCGGGGTCCATAGCACGAATCCCATCACGCTCGTCTGCGAGTACCACTGATTGCGCCGGGAAATTGGGTCGCACTTGTGGTATTCGACCGGCTGGTATAAAGCGAGCGGCTGCTGCGTTGATGATGTCTCGGAATTTCCTCTCGGCCACAAGCACATCAGAGGGGGGTGGCAGTTCATTGAAGCGGCGATTGGTATACTCTCTGAAGCCAGTCCAATCGGCCTTCTTATAATTGATGAACGTCCGGCGCTCAGAGGTTATGAAGTCGGGTGATCGGTCGATGGTGAGAATTATGGGGAGGTGGTCTGACCCCAAAGAGATGACGGCTTGCCAGCAGACGTCACTCAGGAGATCAGGGGATGCAATTGAGATGTCTGGCGAGCTGCTGCACCTCCTCGTAATCCTAGTGGGGGCATCCTCATTCACCGTGCAAAACGTGGAGCTATCTATCTGCTCTGCCAAAGCTATGCCACGCTGGTCGTTACCTAGGGGAGAATGCCATGACGTGTGAAGTGCATTAAAATCCCCCAGAACCAGACGATTATGGCCAGAAAGCAACCCACTTATGTCGGGGTTGTAAACCTGGCCATTAATCGTGACACAGCTACCAACCGGCGGTATATACACGTTGTATATCTCTATCTCGGCAGTACCAGACCTGACTGCTACCCCCATACAATCCATGTATGGGTCACTAGCGGTAAGCGCAGGCGAGATAGGTCTATACTGCACGGAATGGTGAATAACGAAAGCCAATCCCCTTCCTCCATTCCTTGAGCGATCCTTACTTAGCACATTGTAACCGTGACAACTGTGCAAGCTGCAGGTGTTGGTCAGCTTTGTCTCCTGGATCGCTGCGACCGATATGCTCTTCCGACTCATAAAATCTACGATCTCATCGATCTTGCCACGCAGTCCGTTGTAGTTTAACTGCATGAACGATACACTTCCCGGCACTGGCCTGGCAATAGTAGGGCTAGGGTGCTTTCGTTGCATAAATTGCCGCACGGGAGAGGTCGGGGGGGTCACATAGTCCGACGACGAGGACGCCGTAGGCGACGACGGCGACGCTTGTGACCCACTGCTGGCTATGTTCGCACAGCACCTTGCGACATAGCCAGTATGACTATACTCCCGTAGTGAAGTTAGGCCAGAGCAAGAACGGAAATGTACCCACTCCATGCACCGGTTACACCTCACCGACACCGACCGATGATGAAGGCGGTTCTGGCAAACCGAACAGAACCAGGGTCCGGGGTTCTTTTCAATCCCGGCACGGACCAGAAGCGTACGGAGAAGGCACTCCGGGATGTGCCTCTCCCATGACGAAAAAAGACGAACACGTATACTGAGGCGGCAGCCCTTGCCGATGTGGATTCCATCGGGTCAATCTGGTGCGTACAACCGGCTGCCATGGGATTGAGGCCAAGGATATTTCCTATGAGCGTCTAGAAATGGAATATGACCGCAGTCCCGCCCATTAATATTAAATTTTAATGCGAAAATAGGGAAGGAAAATATCTTTGGTTCAACAGCCGGAAAATTTAGCACCCACGAGATAATGTCTGATGATGGGTTGAGGCTAGTAGATGTGGCGGCATAAAACACATTGTAGTTAGCAGCACCACATTTCAACATAGAAGTATCGGAAAGGTGCAAACACAACAGGTGGCAATAGCATATTCCACTCGGCTGGTCCAATTGCTCGAGGAAAGCTCTCCTTGTCCCGACATTATAAAGAGTAATTTTTTAACTATTATATTTTTGGAACCGCTGGTTTAAACAGCTCACCACGAATCGTCTTACAAAAGAACAACGCTTTCAAATGATAGAATTGTATTATCAAAACGCGTGCTCTGTTAAGAAGGTTCATCACAAGCTTCTTTCATTGAGCGACGAAGCTCATTTTTTGGCTCAATTGGTACGTAAATAAGGTGCGCTTTATGGGCTGGTGGCTTCATTGGACCGTACTTCTTCAAAGATGATGCGAAACGTAGCGTTACTGTGAATGGTGTTGGATATCATCTCAAGTTGAAATGATATTCAATTTTTTTTTAGCCCAAAATGCAAGAGCTTGACTTGCATGACATGTGATTTCAACATCACGGTGCTACATGGTACACAGCACGCGTAGCATTAGACTTATTGAGAGGCGAGTTCGGTGAACATTTTATTTCAAGTTCGGGACCGGTCAATTGACCGCCTAGATCATGCGATTAAACGCCTTTAGACTATGTTTTGTGGGGCTATGTTAAAGCTCTTGTCTATACAGACAAGTCCGCTTTAATTGACGCAATGGAAGACAATATTGAAGCATTTATTCCTGAGATACCGTCCGAAACATTGGAAAGAGTATGCTAAAATTGGACTAAGCGGATCGACCATTTGAGGCGCAGTCACGGTCAACATTTGCTGTACTATCGATTTAAACAAATATTTGCATTTACAGCAAACATAAAGTCAGTAGGAACGTGAAGAAGAGATGTATCGGGATTAAAGGAGAAACATCTTTTACGCAATAAGAAGTTGAAGAAAATGGAAAGACGTGAGTGTAAGCGAATCAAGCTAGAATGACGACCGAAAATTCTGCCAAAGAATAAAACATCAAACTGATTGCTTTGTTACAGGCACATCCTCCTGCAGAAAAAAAGTAAAAGCGTCCTATGTTCGGCCGAGCTGAATCTTGGGAACCCACCACCATGAATTCTGCTAAAATATCGGAGCTATATCTGGTTATAGACTGATATGAACCGTACTTGGCACAGTTGTTGAGAGTCATAATAGAACTCCGCATGCAATATTGTAGCCAAATCCGACAAAAATTCCAGGAGCTCAAGAAGTTGAATAGGGAGATTGGTTTATATGGTTAAGCTGTTAAAAAACACCCTACGCAGGCGCAATGGCAAACCGTTAACCACTTCATGGAAAGAGGCGCAACATCCGCTCTTGGGTACTAAACGCGTCTCCAAAGGAACTCATAGCACGACCAGGGGTGTCAAAATGCTACTGAAGTCATGAATGCGTCATATACGGCAACCATATAGTCAGTAGGAACGTGAAGAAGAGAGGTATCGGGATTAAAGGAGAAACATCTTTTACGCAATAAGAAGTTGAAGAAAATGGAAAGACGTGAGTGTAAGCGAATCAAGCTAGAATGACGACCGAAAATTCTGCCAAAGAATAAAACATCAAACCGATTGCTTTGTTACAGGCACATCCTCCTGCAGAAAAAAAGTAAAAGCGTCCTATGTTCGGCCGAGCTGAATCTTGGGAACCCACCACCATGAATTCTGCTAAAATATCGGAGCTATATCTGGTTATAGACTGATATGAACCGTACTTGGCACAGTTGTTGAGAGTCATAATAGAACTCCGCATGCAATATTTTAGCCAAATCCGACAAAAATTCCAGGAGCTCAAGAAGTTGAATAGGGAGATTGGTTTATATGGTTAAGCTGTTTCAGGTTATTCTTTAAAGGTTTAAGAAGTCAAGATCCCAGGTCGGTTTATATGACAGCTATATCAGGTTATGGACCGATTTGAACCATAGGAAGATATAAAATGTCATGATGATCAAGAATTATGGGGTCTGAGACGAATATTTCGAGGAATTACAAATAGAATGGCGAAAATATTATATCCCCATCCTATGGTGGAGGGTATAAAAATGATAAAAATAGGCTCAATTTTTTTCTGATAACGGCAGGAGTTGCTCGTTAGATTCAAACTGAATAACAGCAGAAGTTGCACGTTATATTCACATAGCAAATACAGTTCACATATCCCAATTTCTATTCCGCCTCCCTTTCGATATAAAAATATTATATTGCTCCTTCCAGACCAACCTACGAAACCCGTGAAAGAAATCGGTTCAGCCGTTTTTGAGTCTATACGGAACAACCAAACAAACACAAATTGATTTTTATACCCCCCTATACTAATTTCGTCATTCTAATTCTAACTCCTCGAAATATTCATCCCAGACCTCATAAAGTACATATATTCTTGATCGCCATGCCATTTCATGTCGATCTAGCCATATCCGTCCGTCCGTCCATCCGTCCGCCTGACCGTCTGTCTGTCGAAAGCACGAATAAAGCCATCCTCTTGAAATTTTGCACAAATACTTCTTTTAGCTGTGGATCGGTTGGGATTGTAAATAAGCCATATCGGTCCATGGTTTGGTGCAATTATATCAACATACGTGTCACCTATGGTCTGAATCGGTCTATAGCCTAATACAGCTCACCTATTAAACGATCTCCCTATTCTACTTTTTGAGCCCTAAAAAGCGCAATTCTTATTCAATTTGCCTGATATAGCTGTCATATAAACCGATATGGGATCTTGACTTCTTGAGCCTCTAAAGGCCGCAAGTATTACCCGATTTGGCTGAAATTTTGTACAACGGCTTCACTCATGACCTTTAAGATACGTGCCGAATATTTCATGAATCGGTTTATAGCCTAATACAGCTCCCCTATAAACCGATCTCCCTATTTTACTTCTTCAGCACCTTAAGTTCTTACTAGATTTGGCTGAAATTTTACACAATGACTTCTACTATGGTCTCCAATATTCAGTTCAATTATGGTCCGAAATGAACCATTACTTGATATTGTTCAAATAACATAGCTATTCTTTTCTTTATCCTTTGTTTGCCTAAAAAGAGATACCGTGGCAAGAGCTCCACAAATGCGATCCGTGGTGGAGGGTATATAAAATTCGGCCCGGCTGAACTTAGCACGCGTTTACTTGTTATTGCTGTCCTATTCTATCGTGATCGGCTTTCATATATTATTTTTAATTTTTACACCCTCCACCATAGGATAGGGGGTATACTAATTTCGTCATTCTGTTTGTAACCACACAAAATATTCGTCTGAGACCCCATAAATTATATATATTCTTGATCGTCGCGTCCGTCCGTCTGTCGAAAGCACGCTAACTTGCGAAGGAGTAAAGCTAGCTGCTTGAAATTTTGCACAAATACTTCCTATTAGCGTAGGTCGGTTGGTATTGTAAATGGGTCATATAGGTCCATATTTTGATATAACTGCCATATAAACCGATCTTGGGTCTTGACTTCTTGAGCCTCTAGAGTGCGCAATTCTTATCCGATTGGAATGAAATTTTGCACAACGTGTTTTCTTATCATATCCAACAGTTGTGCCAAGTATGGTTCAAATCGGTCCATAACCTGATATAGGTGACATATAAACCGATCTTGGGTTTTGACTTCTTGAGCCTCTAGAGTGCGCAATTATTATCCGATTGAAATGAAATTTTGCACGATGTGTTTTGTTATCATACCCAACAGTTGTGCCAAGTATGGTTCAAATCGGTTCATAACCTGATATAGCTGTCATATAAACAGATCTGGGGACTTGACTTCTGGAGCTTCTAGAGGGCGCAATTCCTATCCGATTTGGCTGAAATTTGGCAAGACGTATTTTATTCTCACTTTCAACAACTGTGTCAAATAATGTTCAAATTGGTTCATAAGCTGGTATAGGTGCCATATAAACCTATCTGGGATCTTGACTTCTTGAGCCTCTAGAGGTCGCAATTATTATCCGATTTGCCTGAAATTTGGTACGACGGATTCTCTCATGACCATCAAAATACGTGTTTTTATGGTCTGAATCGGTCTATAGCCCGATACAGCTCCAATATAAATCGATCTCTCTATTTACTCCTTAAGCCCCCAAAAGGCGCAATTCTTATTCGAATTGGCTGACATTTTTCACAGGTCTCCTACATATTATTTTAATGTTGGTCCAAACCGGACCGGGGAGTTTACACGATGAGGCGTCCCCCAAAACACATGGCCCCAAAATAGGTTATCAAATTCGTTTTCTAATCTTAAATGCCACATATTGGCATGGTCGAAAATGGTTACCCTTTGCGGGGTGTTTTGGAGAAGGGGTGATCAAATATCAAATTCGTATTCTACTCCCAAAAACCTTTATTTGAGCCCCATATGGTCACTAAAGATTGCTGTTTGTGGGGTATTTTGGGTATCAATTCTTGTGAAAATGGGTATCAATTCTTGCTCTACCCCCCAATACCTTTCATTTAAGCTCCACATTGACATGGTGGGTAAATATGATCTTTTTAGGGGTGTTTTGGCGATTGGGGTGTTCCTCCAAATACTAAGCCCGGAAAATATATCAGCAACGTACTCTATTCTCATATATCTTTGTATCATTTATTTGAACCCCATATTGCCATTGACCTCAAAATTGGATATCAAATTCCTTTTCTAATCTCATTTAAACTCCTTATTGCAAAAGTCAGCAAATATGTCCGGCTTGGGGTATTGGCCCTTAAAACTATAAATATTTAGTTCCACTCTCTTTACGACTCAAGTTGTCTTGGTGAGCAAATATGTCCTATTTGGGGGTTGTTATGGACGTCCCCTAGACAGTTGGTCCCTAATGTTGATATTAGATATGTTGTCTACTCCCAAATACCTTTAATTTGAACCCCATATTTCCATAGTCGTCAAACATGACCGGCTTGGGGGGTTTTTTGGGGGATGAGCGGCCACTCAGTGAGTTGGCCTTGAAAATATATATCGGATTCGTGTTGTGGTGGGCTCATAGACACTTTTCCCGAATATTGATATCAGATTCGTGCTTTACTCTCTAAGACCTTTTATTTAAGCCTCATAATGGTATGGTCGTAAATTTTTCCTTTTTGGGGAAAAATATGGGACCAAATACTTGGTCCCATATTTGGATATCAGATTCGTTTTCTACACTCAAATACCTTTTAATTAAGCCCCATATTCCCATGGTCAGTAAATAATTCCTATTTGGGGGGTGTTTTGGGGAAGGGGTCCACCCCCCAGAAACGTGGTCCTACATTTGGGTATCAGATTCGGATTCTACTCGCAAATACCTTTCATTTGAGTCCCATATTGCCATGATCGATAAATATGTCCGATTTAGGGGTGTTTTGGGGATTGGGTGGTGTTGTGGGGGTGGGGTGGCCCCATATACACTTTTCCCGAATATTGATATCAGATTTGTGCTTTACTCCCACAGACCTTTCATTTGAGCCCCATGTGGTAATGGTCGTAAATGTTTCCCTTTTGGGGGATGTTTTTGGAGATAGGCGGCCCCCCAAACACTTGGTTCCATAGTTGGAAATCAGATTCTTATTCTGCACTCAAATACCTTTTATTTAAGCACCATATTCCCATGGTCAGTAAATAAGTCCTGTTTGGGGGGTGTTTTGGCGAAGGGGTGGACCCCCAGAAACGCGGTCCCACATTTGGATATCAGATTCATATTCTACTCGCAAATACCTTTCACTTGATTCCCATATTGCTATGGTCGGTAAATATGTCCGATTTAGGGATGTTTTGGGGGTTGGGGTGGTGCCCAGATATGTTTTGTTATCTTAAATAACTTTTATTTGAGTCCCATACTGTCGTGATTGGTCTAAGTATATGTTTGGTAGGTTTTAGGTTGGGGCAGCCCCCCTAGGTACCCCATCCGAAATCTCGATATCAAATTTTTATTTTTAGTGTACTATATGAGAGCATACAAAATTTCGCTTAAATCGCACCACCCATCTCCGAGATCTGGCGTTTCTGAAAATGAGGTTAAGGGGGAGGGTCCGCCCCCCCCCCCCCCCGCTTCAGATATCAAAAAATGTAGTACCCTATTTTCACCACGGGGTCATTATGGACCATCTGTGAAAATTTTAAGAAAATCGGTTTAGCCGTTTCTGAGTCTAAAAGGAACACACAAACATACAAACAAACAAACCTACAAACAAACACAAATTGATTTTTATATATAAGATTGTGGTCCAAACCGGACCATATCTTGATATCGCACTAAAGCAGAGCAAATATTTTCTTATATCCTTTTTTGCCTAAGAAAAGATGCCGGGAAAAGAACTCGACAAATGGTCATTATAATTGATCAACTGTTTTGAGGTGAGGCGGTCCGCTAGATATATGAGCAGAATAAAGATAACATATTCGCAGTCCACAACCTTATACTTTGAAATTAACCCCATATTGTCATGATTGGTGCATACAGCCGTTTCGTGGGGGGCGCCTCACTCCAATAAATTATTGGAGGCGACTTAAGGAGTTAAAGCACCACCTCGATTCTTGGATACAAAGTTTAATTTGTCACCAAATACCTTGTATTTGAGGCTCATTTAGCTAGGATCGAATTATATTCCCATTTTAGGGTGAGCAGACCCCCAATTACTTGGACCTCATTTTTTATGTCATATGCATAGTCTAGTCCCGAATACCTCCGTTTGAGTCCCATATTGATATTTACGTCCAATATGTTTGTTTTGGGGGAGTTTTTGGGGTAGGACGACCCCTGGCATACTTGATACCAATTTTTTATATCATAAATGCACCATATTGGTCCACTTTTGATTTTAAGTGGTGTTTTTGGGATAACAGGAATCGGTTCAGCCGTTTTTGAGTCTATACGGAACAAACAAACTTGCAAACCCACAAACAAACAAACACAAATTCATTTTTATACCCTCCACCATAAGATGGGGGTATACTAATTTCGTCATTCTGTTTGTAACTACTCGAAATATTCGTCTGAGACCCCATAAAGTATATATTTTCTTGATCGTCGTGACATTTTATGTCGATCTAGCCATGTCCGTCCGTCCGTCCGTCCGTCCGTCAGTCCGTCTGTCTGTCGAAAGCACGCTAACTTCCGAAGGAGTAAAGCTAGCCGCTTGAAATTTTGCACAAATACTTCTTATTAGTGTAGGTCGGTTGGTATTGTAAATGGGCCATATCGGTCCATGTTTTGATTTGATATAGCTGCCATATAAACCGATCTTGGGTCTTGACTTCTTGAGCCTCTAGAGTGCGCAATTCTTATCCGATTGGAATGAAATTTTGCACGACGTGTTTTGCTATTATATCCAACAACTGTGCCAAATATAGTTCAAATCGGTTCATAACCTGATATAGCTGCCATATAAACCGATCTTGGGTCTTGAATTCTTGAGCATCTAGAGGGCGCAATTCTTATCCGATTGGAATGAAATTTTGCACGACGTGTTTTGCTATGATATCCAACAACTGTGCCAAATATAGTTCAAATCGGTCTATAACCTGATATAGCTGCCATATGAACCGATCTTGGGTCTTGACTTCTTGAGCCTCTAACGTGCGCAATTCTTATCCGATTAGAATGAAATTTTGCACGACGTGTTTTGCTATGATATCCAACAACTGTGCCAAATATAGTTCAAATCGGTTCATAACCTGATATAGCTGCCATATAAACCGATCTTGGGTCTTGACTTCTTGAGCCTCTAGAGGGCGCAATTCTTATCCGATTGAAATGAAATTTTGCACGACGTGTTTTGTTGTTATATCCAACAATTGTGCCAAGTATGGTTCAAATCGGTCTATAACCTGATATAGCTGTAATATAAACCGATCTGGGATCTTGACTTCTTGAGCCTCTAGAGGTCGCAATTATTATCCGATTTGCCTGAAATTTTTTACGACGGATTCTCTCATGACCATTAATATACGTGTTTATTATGGTCTGAATCGGTCTATAGGCCGATACAGCTCCCATATAAATCGATCTCTCTATTTTACTTCTTGAACCCACAAAGGGCGCAATTCTTATTCGAATTGGCTGACATTTTACACAGGTCTCCAACACATAATTTAATTGTGGTCCAAACCGGACCATATCTTGATATCGCTCTAACAGCAGAGCAAATCTTTTCTTACATCCTTTTTTTTTGCCTAAGAAGAGATGCCGGGAAAAGAACTCGACAAATGCGATCCATGGTGGAGGGTGTATAAGATTCGGCCCGGCCGAACTTAGCACGCTTTTACTTGTTATATATATAGATGTTTATACCCTTCACCATAGGATGGGGGCATACTAATTTCGTCATTCTGTTTGTAACTACTCGAAATATTCGTCTGAGACCCCATAAAGTATACATATTTTTGATCGTCGCAAAATTTTATGTCGATCTAGCCATGTCCGTCCGTCTGTCTGTCGAAAGCACGCTAACTTCCGAAGGAGTAAAGCTAGCCGCTTGAAATTTTGCACAAATACTTCTTATTGGTGTAGGTCGGTTGTTATTGTAAATGGGCCATATCGGTCCATGTTTTGATACAGCTGTCATATAAACCAATCTTGGGTCTTGACTTCTTGAGCCTCTAGAGTGCGGAATTCTTATCCGATTGGAATGAAATTTTGCACGACGTGTTTTGTTATGATATCCAACAATTGTGCTAAGTATAGTCCAAATCGGTCTATAACCTGATATAGCTGTCATATAAACCGATCTTGGGTCTTGATTTTTGAGCCTCTAGAGTGCGCAATTCTTATCCGATTGGAACGTAGTATTTTGTTATGATATCCAACAATTGTGCTAAGTATGGTTTAAATCGGTTCATTACCTGATAAAGCTGCCATATAAACCGATCTTGGGTCTTAAATTCTTGAGCCTCTAGAGTGCGCAATTCTTATCCGATTGGAATGAAATTTTGCACGACGTGTTTGGTTGTGATATCCAACAATTGTGCTAAGTATGGTCCAAATCGGTCTATAACCTGATATAGCTATCATATAAACCGATCTTGGGTCTTGACTTCTTGAGCCTCTAGAGGTCGCAATTTTTATCCGATTGGGATAAAATTTTGCACGAAGTATTTTGTTATGATATCCAACAATTGTGCTAAGTATGGTTCAAAAGCGTACATAACCTGATATAGCTGCCATATAAACCGATCTTGCGTCTTGACTTCTTGAGCCTCTAGAGTGCGCAATTCTTATCCGATTGGAATGAAATTTCGCACGTAGTATTTTGTTATGATATGCAACAATTTTGCTTAGTATGGTTCAAATCGGTTCATAACCTGATATAGCTGCTATATAAACCGATCTTGGGTCTTGATTTCTTGATCCTTTAGAGTGCGCAATTCCTACCCGATTGGAATGAAATTTGCACGACGTGTTGTTTTATCATATCCAACGACTGTGCCAAGTATGGTTCAAATCGGTTCATAACCTGATATAGCTGCCACGTAAACCGATCTTGGGTCTTGACTTCTTGAGCCTCTAGAGGGCGCAATTTTTATCCGATTGGGATAAAATTTTGCACGAAGTATTTTGTTATGATATTCAATAACTATATTAAGTATGGTTCGAATCGGTCCATAACCTGATATAGCTGTCAATAAACCGATCTTGGGTCTTGATTTCTTGAGCCTCTTTAGTGCGCAATTCTTATCCAATTTGGCTGATATTTTGCACAAAGTGTTTTGATATCACTTCCAACAACTGTGCGAAGTATGGTTCAAACCGGTCCAAAACCTGGCACAGCTGCCATATAAACCGATCTTGGGTCTTGACTTCTTGAGCTTTGAGAAAGCGGAACTCTTATCCGATTTGACTGAAATTTTGCACATAGTGTTTTGATATCACTTCCAACAACTGTGCCTAGTATGGTTCAAATCGGTCCATAACCTGATATGGCTGCCACATAAACCGATCTTGGGTCTTGACTTCTTGAGCTTTTTGAAGGCGCAATTCCTATTCGATTTGGCTGTAATTATGCACGTGGTGTTTTGGTATCATTTCCAACATTTATGCGAAGTATGGTCCAATCTGTCCTTACCCTGATGTAGCTGCCATATAAACCGATCTGGGATCTTGAGTTCTTGAGCCTCTAGAGAGCGCAATTCTCATCCGATTTGGCTCAAATTTTGTACAACGCCTTCGATAGCTTGACACAGCTCCCATATAAACCGATTTCCCGATTTTGTTTCTTGATCCCTAAATCGGACTATAACTTGATATAGCTCCTCGTTCTCTGTCCATATTCATTATTCTATGTTTGACTAAAAAGAGATACTGCGCAAAGAACTCGACAGATGCGATCCATGGTGGAGGGTATATAAGATTCGGCCCGGCCGAACTTAGCACGCTCTCACTTGTTTTGTCTGTTAAGAAAATCATATTATCTTATAATTTGCATTTCTATTTCTCTTTCGAGACGAGCTCAATGATCGAAGAATTTTTTTCTATGCAAAGGAAAAGTAAAGCCAGAAGATAAAACAATACCAACCATAGTGTGAGCTTTTCGAGCTCTTGGTTAAGGCAGGTCATCCTTAAACACTTTTCGGTGTGAAGGCTTTACACCTAAAAATGTTTTAATGTGTTTGCAATTTTGTCCAGAGTCGTAGTCGGGCAAAGTGCAAAGTTGCTCGACTCCGACTCCAATTTCATAGCCCTTATTTTAATTAAATCCACATTTCCGCATGAATGGGTCATGGAAAAATTTTACCCTTTTCCAAATCAAAAACTGAAAACTGGAACGCATTATGCCTAACCAAATTGAGTATTGCCTGAAACCTCAAAATCTGTTATCAAACTGACAATCTGGATTTAGAAAGAAAAGAAGTTGTACCACTGTCCTGATTGATATAATGGAAACCTTTGTAAATACTTGGAAAACAAAGTGATGTCCTTACTCCTTCTTTTGGATCACAGAAACGCCTTTGACACTGTTAACCACTGTCATATCTGACACAAAGACCACAGTCAGTTTGCTGTAACAATTGTTGGTATTGAAACCTGCGAAATTTGTGGGCTGTTCGCTTATCAACTCTCTTTCACATAGAAAATCTACTTGCGAAAACTTATTTAGTAACCACATTGTTATATGTATGCGAGATATAACGATGCAGATACCAGGAAAAAAGTTAAAGTTGCCTACAACGATATAGCAAGATACGTTTTTAACAAAAATCTACAAGTCAACATAACGCAATATGCATATCAAATATTTAACATGTCGTTTACAAACTTTCTGAATGTTAAATGTATACTTCTTCTGCAGAATTTAATCTACAACAAAGAACCAGAATATACTAACCAACATCTAAAATTTGCCAGATCTAACCGTGGCATTGGGCTCATTCAACCTCGATTTGGCACTCAAATCTCTGAACGCCAATTCATTGTGCATAGTGTTCGTCTCTGGAATAACCTACCACCCAGCATACAGAGCATAAGCAATTCTACTTCTTTTAAAAGCAGTTGGTAGTATTTTTCTCACATGAAAAAAAGCATACGTTGGTATTACTCAATTGTTGGTGGTTTTTTCACGACACAGAAACACTTATTGAAACATTTGCCCGGTTTGGCACCTTACTATTTTTTCTCCGCTCCTTTGATTTGCTGCACAACCCATTCCGGGGCTGAGAATAACTCAACTTTTTTGCAACCAGGCTTTTGCCTGGAGGAAATTGTTCTTCCGTATCCGAAAGCGTTTTCACATTGGACATATTACAGTTTCTTTGGACATGTACGAGTACGTATGAGTACTAATGATTGGTAAACTTTTTGCTTGAAGTGCACTTCTTTGCTAATAACGTCGCTTGATATCATAGAAGTATACATTTTCAACAAATAAGTTTGACTAATTTCGTTGGAGTTGCGCACAGACCTTGAACATGGCATTTATTTTAAATCTTGAAAACTAATCGAAGCGAAATTGTTAAATAGCTTTGATAATTTGTGCGACGGATTCAACCCCCTGTGCGAAGAAATTGCCTATTGTATTGCCAATGCAATACTCCACAAAAGGAGAAAATTATGTACTCTCATTTCCATGCAGGAGCACAAGTACTTGCAAGAGTACACAACGACGACTTCTTTTTGGGTCAAACCACGTGGTGGAACTCATATACATATCTCTTCACATTTTGTGGAATATGAGTTCCTATTTTATGAGTGCAACTGCTCTCTTGACCACTTCTTCCACAGGCGCAGACAAACACATTTATGACCACGTACACGGGAGTATTGAAGGCTTCTTGCAGTGCTATCGACTAATTCGAAAATGATGGATTGCATCAGTTCATTAGAAAAATTTAACGTGATTTTTGCTAATCGAATTCTAATTGAAAGAAGTTGGCATGGTAAAAGAATTTTAGATTCACCGCAGGAGCAATCGGGTGTTCAAAAAAAAAAAAAAAATTGGGCATAACGAAAATAAAATTGTTTGTTGAAATAGTGATAAACAAAGCGAATGGGTTCTTTGCAAACCCAAAATTAAATTAAAACTAGCTGACCCGGACCCGCTCCGCAGCGCCTTCTTTTACCTTATATGGAACAAAAGTTTCCTTGGAATATATATTTTTGACAATTAAAGATCTTCTAGAGAAATACCATGCTACGAAAATAGTATATCGCTTGACTAACAGTTTAACAATATTAGTGCCTTTATCTGAATCCCATATTATCTTTATTGGTCTACGAAATTAAGTTTGGATGTAAGATGTACTCCATTCTTAAAATACTTAATTTCAGCCCGATATTCTCATGATGTCTGATTTAGTGGTCTTTTAGGGGGAGAGGTGGTCCCCCAGATACTTGGCACTAAAAAAATTACCAGCATCGTGGTCTGCTCTCAAATACCATTTATTTAAACCCCATATTGCCATTGGCTTAAGAGGAGTTAACAGGATGAGGCGTCCCCCAAACACATGGCCCCAAAATAGGTTATCAAATTCGTTTTCTAATCTCAAATACCTTTCATTTGAGCCACATGTTGTCATGGTTGAAAATTCTTTCCCCTTTGGAGGTGTTTTGGGAATTAGTATTTAGTATTTTGCCCTAAATACATGGTGCTACATTTGGATATCAAATTCGTATTCTACTCCGAAATACCTTTATTTGAGCCCCATATTGCGATGGTCACTAAAAAATTGCTGTTTATGGGGTATTTTTGTATCAATTCTTGCTCTACCCCCCAATACCTTTCATTTAAGCTCCACATTGACATGGTAGGTAAATATGCCCGACTTAGGGATGTTTGTGGCGATTGGGGTGGTTCCCCAAACACTAAGCCCGGAAAATATATCAGGAACGTACTCTATTCTCATATATCTATATATGATTTATTTGAACCCCATATTGCCATTGCCCTCAAAATTGGACATCAAACTCGTTTTCTAATCTCATTCAAACTTGCTATTGCAAAAGTCAGCAAATATGTCCAGTTTCGAGTATTGGCCCTAAAAACTATGAATATTTAGTTCCACTCTCTTTAAGACTCAAATTGTCTTGGTGAGCAAATACATCCTATTTGGGGATTGCTATGGTGGTGGGACGTCCGCTAGACAGTTGGCCCCTAATGTTGATATAAGATGCGTAGTCTACTCCCACATACTTTTAATTTGAGCCCCATATTTCCACAGTTGGCAAACATGACCGGCTTGGGGGGTTTTTTGGGGGATGGGCGGCCACTCAGTGAGTTTGCTTGAAAATATATATCGGATTCGTCTTCCACTCTAAAAGCCCTCTTATTTGAAACTCATATTGCAATAGTCAGAAAATACTTCCTATTTGGGTGGTGTTGTGTGGGTGGGGTGGCCCCATAGACACTTTTCCCGAATATTGATATCAAATTCGTACTTTACTCCCAAAGACCTTTCATTTGAGCCCCATATTGCTATGGTTGTAAATTTGTCCCCTTTGGGGGATGTTTTTGGTGAGAGGCGGCCCCCCAAATACTTGGCCCCATATTTGGATATCAGATTCGTATTCTACATTCAAATACCTTTTATTTAAACCCCATATTCCCATGGTCACTAAATAAGTCCTGTTTGGGGGTTTTTTGGGAAAGGGGTGTACCCCCAGAAACGTGGTCTCACATTTGGATATTAGATTCGTATTATACTCGCAAATACCTTGGTCCCCCTAGCACTTGGTCCGACAATTGGATATCAGATACGTTTTCTTATCCTAAATACCTTTCATTTGAGTCCCATATTGTCTTGATTGGTCTAAATATATGTTTGGTAGGTTTTAGGGTGGGGCAGCCCCCTAGGTACCCCATCCGAAATTTGGATACCAAATTTTTATTTGTAGGGTACTATATAAGAGCACACAAAATTTCGCTTAAATCGCACTTCCCATCTCCGAGATCTGGCGTTTCTGATAATATATAAGATTAGAATATCCGGGTGTTTTTCACTAAACACTTCGAAAACACATTATGTTGGCTGTTGATAGCGAGCTCAGTTTACCAGTGGAAATCTCTTGCATGTTCAAAACTCGAAATATCCAAATGTTGGGTGCGATAAGTATTTATACCCTACACCAGCACTATGGTAAAGGGTATTATTACTTTGAGCAATTGTTTGTAACACCCAGAAGGCAGAGAGATAGACCCATTAAAAGGTATATCGATCGACTCAGAATTACCTTCTGATTCGATTTAGCTATGCCCGTCTGTCTATCCGTCAGTCCACGTTAATTTGTGTACAAACTACAGGTCGCAATTTTTATCCGATCGTCTTAAATTTTAGCACATACATATTTTTCGTCGTAGAGACGAAGCATATTGAACTTGAAAAATATCGGTTCAGATTTGGATATAGGTTCCATATATATGTTGGTCCGATTTTGAGAGATATTGCAATAAAGGGATCATTAATTAATTAACCGATTCTCTCAAAATTTGGCAGGAAGGATTTTTTATGACTCTCGACATTACTGGTGAATTTCATAGAAATCAGTTCAGATATATAATCTGGTATAGCTGCAATATAAACCGATCTTCGGTCTTGACATCTTGAGGTGCTGGAGGGGGCAATTCTCATCCGATTTGGCTGAAATTTCGCATGAGGTGTTTTGTTATGACTTTCAATAATTGTGCTAAGTATGGCGCATATCAGTACATAACCTAATATAGATGCCATAAAAACCGATCTGGGATTTTGACGTCTTGAGCCTCTAGAGGGCGCAATTCTCATTTTGGCAGCAATTTTGTATAACGGCTTCTCTCATGACCTTCAACGTATGTGTTTAATATGGTCTGAATCGATCAATAGCTTGATACATCTCCCATATAAACCTATCTCCCGATTTTGCTTCTTGAGCCCCTACAAGGCACAATTCTTATCCGAATGAACTGAAATTTTACACAATTACTTCTACAATGTTCAGCATTCATTTATGGTCCGAATCGGACTATAACATCATATAGCTCCAATAGCATAATAGTTCTTATTCAGTTTTCTTTGTTTGCCTAAAAAGAGATACCGCGCATAGAACTCGACCAATGCGATCCATGGTGAAGGGTATATAAGATTCAGCCCGGCCGAACTTAGAACTTGACTTCTTGAGCTTCTAGAGGGCGCAATTCTTATCCGATTTGTGCCAAAATTCATTCAAATCGGATGAGAATTGCGCCCTCTAGAGGCTCAAGAAGTCAAGACCCAAAATCGGTTTATATGACAGCTATATCAGGTTATGGACCGATTTGAACCATACTTAGCACAGTTGTTGGATATCATAACAAAACTCGTCGTGCAAAATTTCATTCCAATCGGATAAGAATTGCGCGCTCAAGAAGTCAAGACCCAAGATCGGTTTATATAGCACCTATATCAAAACATGGACCGATTTGAACCTTACTTGGCTTGTTGGAAATGATACCAAAACAACTCGTGCAAAATTTCAGTCAAATCGGACGAGAATTGCGCCTTCTAGAGTCTCAAAAAATGAAGACCCATCGGTATGTATGGCAGCTACGTCAAAATATGGACCGATATGGCCCATTTACAGCCTCAACCGACCTACTCTAATAAAAAATATTTGCGCAAAATTTCAAGCGGCTAGCTTTATTCCTTCGGAAGTTAGCGTGCTTTCGCCAGGCAGACGGACGGACAGGCGAACGTTTATGCCTAGATCGACTTAAAATGACATGAATTTCAAGAATATATATACTTTATGGGGTCTCAGACTCATATTTCGAGGTGTTACAAACGGAATGACGAAATTAGTATAAACCCATCCTATGGTGGAGGGTATAAAAAGGTCTTTACAGTAGTTTGCATAGGACATTTAAATGTCTCACTTTCTTTTATATAAAAACTAGCTGACCCGGGCCCGCTTCTTTTACTTAATATATTTTCCTTCGAATATAATTTCGAGAAAGAGCATTTAGTGAAATACCATGCTACGCAAATGGTATATCGCTTGACTAACAGTTTAACAATATAAGTGCCTTTATCTGAATCCCATTTGATATTTATTGGTCTACGAATTGAAGCTTGGATGTATGGTGTACTCCATTCCTAAAATACTTTATTTCAGCCCGATATTCTTATGATATCTGATTTAGTGGTGTTTTTGGGGGTGAGGTGATCCCCCAGATACTTGGCCCTAAAAAAATATCAGCATCGTGCTCTTCTTTCAAATACCATTTATTTAAACCCCATATTGCCATTGGCTTTGGGGAGTTTACACGATGAGGCGTCCCCCAAACACATGACCCCAAAATAGGTTATCAAATTCGTTTTCTAATCTCAAGTACCTTTCATTTGAGCCATATATTGCGCATGGTAGAAAAATTGTTACCCTTTGGAGGTTGTTTTGGGAAAGGGGTGATGCCCTAAATACATGGTCCTACATTTGAATATCAAATTCGTATTCTTCTCCCACATACCTTTATTTGAGCCCCATATTGCGATGATTAGTAAAAAATTGGAAGGGCCCATAGACACTTTTCCCAAATATTGATATCAGATTCGTGCTTTACTCCCAATGACCTTTCATTTGAGCCCCATATTGCTATGGTCGTAAATTTGTCCCTTTTGGGGGATGTTTTTGGGGAGAGGCGGCCCCCTAAACACTTGGTCCCAAATTTGGATATTAAATTTAAAATTAAATCGAATTCTACACTAAAATACCTCTTATTTAAGCCCCATATTGCCATAGTCAGTAGATAAGTCCTGTTTGGGGGGTGTTTTTGGGAAATGGGTTGACCCCCAGAAACGTGGGCTTACATTTGGATATTAGATTCGTATTCCACTCGCAAATACCTTTCATTTGAGTCCCATATTGCCATGGTCGGTAAATATGTTCGATTTAGGGGTGTTTTGGGGGTTGGGGTGGTCCCCCTAACACTTGGTCCGACAATCGGATATCAGATACGTTTTCTTATCCTAAATACCTTCATTTGAGACCCATAATGTCGTGATTTGTCTATATATATGTTTGGTAGGTTTTAGGTTGGGGCGGCCCCCCTAAGTACCCCATCCGAAATTTGGATACCAAATTTTTATTTATATATAATAAAAGCACACAAAATTTCGCATAAATCGTACCACCCATCTCCGAGATCTGGTGTTTCTGAAAATTAGGGTAAGGGGGAGGCTCCGCCCCCCCCCCCCCCCTTTCAGATATCAAAAAATGTAGCACCCTATTTTTACCACGGGGTCATTATGCACCATCTGTGAAAAATTCAAGAAAATCGGTTTAGCCGTTTCTGAGTCTATAAGGAAATTTTATAAGGAAATTTTTGCTTGTTTCTCTTCGTGACGAGCTCAATGATCGGAGATACAAATGGAAAAGGAAAGCCAAAGATAGCAACACACACCAACCACTATGGGACTCGTTTCGTCTTTGGTTAGGAGACTTTTCAACCATATTAGGTGTGATGGCTTCTAGGGCCGTGCGTTCGCATGTTGTATTTAAATCGTATTAATAGCGAAAACGCGTCTATGATAGAATTATCTCTTTAACCAAGCTCGACAACCCTGACTATTAGCTGTACTTTTCCCAATGCATTTATTTTTGTGTAATGATAGACATTCTTTCTGTGACAAATTACACTTCTTCCGTACAATGGCCGCCATTTTAGAAAGAAAAGGACAAATAAATCGCTTAGTAGTTCCTTGGGCATTAATTGCATTTAACGGGAGGGGACACTTGATCAAAAAGAATGGAATGGTCAATTAAGCTAAAATAGTGATACCTTTTTTTAACAAAATTTCGCTTCCTTCTGGTGAAGGATTTATGGGTGAGTCATTTATTTTGCGCATAGGCAATGCTCCAAGTCCAGATATAGAAATTTTATGGGCCTAACTCAAGTAAAACGGTATACAGTATTGACAATGGCTTAAGAAGACATAACGGCCGAAATTGAAGCTTAACGATAAAATATCCCAATTGATTTTAATAAAACTATAGTATATTCTGTATTAGGTTAGGTTGTCACTATGGACATACACCTAAGCCAGTAGTCGGCTCTAAATACTAAAAAAAACCTCGAAACAGAAAGTCTAAGTTGGGATTTCCGTGCTACATACAAAACCCCTTATAATTTTCCATGTCACGCCCCTAAGTTGGTTCATGTCTGGCATTGTGTCCCCACCTAAGTACCGGTGTCTTTTAGTCGCGAAAGCCGGGCAATGGCATAAGAAATACTCCAACGTCTCATCGTCTTCCCTGCATGCCCAACACATGCTATTGCTTGCATCACCGATTTTGCACAAGTGATCTCGTAGTCGTATGTGTCCCGATATGATATCGAAAGCTATATGGACCTCCTTCGTACTTTCTTTCAGCAATACCCTCGTATTCTCACTATCTGGATCACCACATAGGATTTTCGCCGTCCTACCGACCGTTTCCCTGTTCCACAGTGTTACATGCGCAATCGTCGCCTACGCCCTTAATTCGAACTGCGTTGACCCTAAGGACTTCAGGTTAACCAAGTTTATTGGCAGTGATTCTCTGACCTCCACTACCAAATCGTCTGCTTTCTCATTCCCAGTTACTCCGCTCTGGAGAAGCACCCAACCGATGCATAGCTTGCCATCCTCAGAGAAGGCGTTAATCTCCTTCTTACATTTCAAGGCTGTTCGTAATCTTACCTTCCTGGTTGTAATTGCCTTATGACCTGTTTACTGTCCTTAAAGATGTTCATACTGGACGTCCTCGAACCACACTAATGTTGCAGTTCTTCTCTATAGCAGTCCACCAAACTACTGAGACGTAAATAAGTATTGGTGTAATCACTCTTTTGCAGAGCCAGTGGACTATCCTCTCATTTAGGCCCCATTTCGAGCCAACGGCCCGTTTACACAGTGCCCAACATCTGTGAGCCTTCTCAGTACGCTCCTGAATATGACACTTCCTATCCAGATTCGTGTCCAAGGTCACACTTAAGTATTTGACCTTGTCCGATATTGAAATCGTTCTATTGAGGAAACGTGGTGCGTCAAATTGGCCCATCTTCGTCTTCCTCGTGAACGGGCAGATTTCAGTATTCTCTGGGTTAATATTGAGACCCCTAATGCTAGCAAAGTCAAGTAAAAGCGCGCGAAGTTCGGCCGGGCCGAATCTTATATACCCTGCACCATGGATCGCATTAGCCAAGTTATGTGAATGACTCAAATAGAAAAACACCAGTCAAAGAAAAACACCACCAATATTTCAGGCAAATCGAGTAATAATTTCTCCCCCCCAGAGGCTCAAAAAGTCAAACTGGGAGATCGGTTTATATGGCAGCAATATCAGGTTATATACCGATTTAGATCATACTAGGAACAGTTGTTGGAAGTCATACCAAAACGACATATTCAAAATTTCAACCATATTGGATAAGAATTGCACCCTCTATAAGCTTCAGTCAAGACTAATCAGGAGATCGGTTTATGTGGCGGCTATATCAGGATATGGACTGATTAAGACCATACTTGACACAGATGTTGGAAGTCGAAACAAAACACTTCATGCTAAATTTCAGCCAAATCGGATAAGAATTGCGCCCTCTAGAAGCTCAAGAAGTCAAGACCCAAGATCGGTTTACATGGCAGCTTTATCAAAACATAAACCGATTTGGCCCATTTACAATCTCAAACGACCTACACTAATAAGAAATATTTATGCAAAATTTTAAACGCCTAGCTTTACTCCTTCGAAATTTAGGGACGGACGGGTGGACGGACACACAGACGCATGGACATGGCTAGATTGACTAAAAATTTAGTGACGATCAAGAATATATATACTTTATAGGGTCTTAGACACATTTTTCGAGGTGATATAAACGAAATGACGAAATTATGGTGGAGGGTATAAAAAAATAAATGTGAAGTTTTAAATGAGATCATTTATAATTATTTCGAGTCACATTAAGAAAATTTAATTTTAGTTAAAAATCTGTGAGCTAAAGCGTTCGAAAATTAGTGTGCCAAACTACTTATGTCTGTGTACTGTGTACTGTATACGTGCAAACGAAGTCCAAGTTTACTTGAGCAGCCATCTGAATGGTATTAATTAGTCTATCGAAAACCTTAACATTGATCTGAACATGTGGCGTTATTGGTTGTATACTCTTGGCAAATTTTGACTCACAGAACCGACATAAATTTAATGTTTCCCTTAATTCAAAATTAACTCCACTTTGGGAGATTAATGAAAGGAACACCAAAATATAATTTTTAAAGAATCAAATTCGCAGAATTTGCTTTTTTTTGACTATGTGAGTCTTTGGAATTACATACCACACGATTTGCAGGGTATCAGCAATGCTGATACTTTTGACTAAAAGCGTAAGAACTTATTCTTATTATTATTCTAAAATAATGTATTTCTTTTTTTCTCATTTTATTGTCTTTTCCTATTCTAAATTTTTTGTCTTCCCGCGATAGTTTTGGTCTTAGAGACAGTCTATAAACTGACTCACCTAGACGTCGTCTACTGTGACACCACAGGAGCATGCGACGGAAGATGCCTTCTAGTTCCTACCGTTGAACCATCCAGATCGCTTTAAAAAGCCCACAACTTGCGAATGTTCACACCCGCTAAATCAGACAGGTTCTCAAAGAAATGAGAACCAAAAGTGAAACTCATTCTGACTGCTAGTGCGGGCCACACACACAGAAGAGGTTCTATAGTGTCTTCTTCTTCGATGCACTCACAGCTTCTGCAAAAGACTATCAGCATGCTTTCCGATAAGACAGTAACCTGTCATGACGGACACAATGACTGAGACGTCTGTTCTAGCTAATGACAGCAAAGCGGTAGACCTCTTCAAGCCTAGATTAGGCCACATAGTTCTAGAATGTTCATAGACTTCTCTTCGTGATCATCTATCATCCGTTGTCCTTTAGGCCTGGTCCTGAAAACATAGCTTACATGTCGCTAGAGGTATACCTACAGATTCCAGTATCCCTGGAATGTGTAGGGTAGTTCCTAGTAGCGCAAGCTCGTCCGCTTTACAATTTCCAACAATGAGAAATCTGTGACAGTCGAATGCGGCTTTTAAATTCAACAAGTAAAAGTGTGCCAAGTTCGGCCGGGCCGAATCTTCTATACCCTCCACCCTAGATCGCACTTGTCGAGTTCTTTTCCCGGCATCTCTTCTTAGGCAAAACAGGATATAAGAAAAGATTTGCTCTCCTATTAGAGCGATATCAATCTATGGTCCGGTTTGGACCACAGTTAAATTATATGTTGGAGACCTGTGTAAACAGTCAGCTAATTCGAATAATAATTGCGCCTTTTGGGGGCTCAAGAAGTAAAGTATGGAGATCGATTTATATGGAAGCTGTATCGGGCTATAGACCGATTCAAACCATAACAAACACGTATGTTGATGGTCGTGAGAGGATCCGTTGTAATTTCAGGCAAATCGGATAATAATTGCGACCTCTAGAGGCTGAAGAAGTCAAGAACCCAGATAGGTTTATATGACAGCTATATCAGATTATGAACCAATTTGAACCTTATTTGAGCCAGTTGTTGAAAGTGAGAATGAAATACGTCTTGCAAAATTTCAGCCAAATCGGATAGGAATTGAGCCCTCTAGAAGCTCAAGAAGTCAAGTCCCCAGATCTGTTTATATGACAGCTATATCAGGTTATGAACCGATTTGAACCATTCTAGGCACAGTTGTTGGATATCATAACAAAATACTACGTGCAAAATTTCATTCAAATCGGATAAGAATTGCGCACTCTAGAGGTTCAAGAAGTCAAGACCCAAAATCGGTTTATATGACAGCTATATCAGGTTATGGACCGATATGAACCATACTTGGCACAGTTATTGGTTATCAGAACAAAACATGTCGTGCAAAATTTCATCCCAATCGCATAAGAATTGCGCACTCTAGAGGCTCAAGAAGTCAAGACCCAAGATCGGATTATATGGCAGCTATATCAGGTTATGAACCGATTTAAACCATATTTGGCCCAATTATTGGAAGTCATAGTGAAACTCGTCGTGCAAAATTTTATTCCAATCGGATGAGAATTGCGCCCTCTAAAGGCTCAAGAAATCAAGACCCAAGATCGGTTTATATGTGTTAGTGTAGGTTATATAGAGTAATCGGCTTGTTGTGCACCCTTAATACTCTCACGGACTCTCAAACTGTTCGAAAACTGAGCTTATTTAGAAAAAGGTTCAAATATTTAATATTTTTATAAAAGTACTGGTCGTAATTTTCGTTCGATCAAATTTGGTACATGCATGTTCTCGGCCTAGAGACGAAGCCAGATTTGGATAAAGCTCCTATATATATGTTCATCCGATTTGGACCAATACTGGATTAATGTGGTCACTTACTAAGCGATCCTCACGAAATTCGGCATGAAGGTTTCTCTAATGACTTAGGCATCGGTTCCACATATACGTATCTCCCGATTCTCACTTTTAGGGCATTTGCACGCTTATTTACAAAGCCTATCAATATTTTGCACAACGATTTCCTTTATGACTCCTAAAATATGTACAGATTTTGGTCGAAATTCTACATATTAAACTAAAGCAAATTTTAATTTCGACGAATTATCCTGTATACCCAATGTGGTGTAGGATATCAAAAGGTCGGCATTGGCCGACTTTACCCCATCCTAACTGGTTTAAAATGAACAAGTAGAAGCATGCTTAGTTCGACCGGGCCGAATCTTATACACCCTCCAACATGGATCGCATTTGTCGAGTTCTTTTCCCGGCATCTCTTCTTAGACAAAAAAAGGATAAAACAAAAGATTTGCTCTGCTATTAGAGCGATATCAAGACATGGTCCGGTTCGAACCACAATTAAATTATATGTTGGAGACCTGTGTAAAATGTCAGCCAATTCGAATAAGAATTGCGCCCTTTGGGGCCCAAGAAGTAAAATAGAGAGATCGATTTATATGGGAGCTGTATTAGGCCATAGACCGATTCAGACCATAATAAACACGCAAGGTTGATGGTCATGAGAGGATTCGTCGTACAAAATTTCAGGCAAATAATTGCGACCTCTTTGAGGCTCAAGAAGTCAAGATTCCAGATCGGTTTATAGGACAGCTATATCAAAACATGGGCCGATATGGCCCATTTACAATCCCAACCGACCACCACTAATAAGAAGTGTTTGTGGAAAATTTCAAGCGGCTAGCTTTACTCCTTCGAAAGTTAACGTGCTTTCGACAGGCAGACGGACATGGCTAGATCGACATAAAACGTCACGACGATCAAGAATAATTTACTTTATGGGGTCTCAGACGAATATTTCGAGTAGTTACAAACATAATGACAAAATTAGTATACCCTTTCCTATGGTGGAGGGTATAAAAAATCGAAAAGTGAAATTTTCACTAGAAACAAGAAACATTCTTTGTATTCTTTTAATAAAATTTTGCAAATCAAGCACAATTTTAAGATAATATTGCAAAGAAAGCTCTAAAGGCAAAGCTTTATTGAAATTTTTTTTAAATTTTTCTGAGCCCGATTGAAAAAGTTAAAAAGGTCAGTATACCTAGTAGCGGATAAAATTGGATCAAATTAGATCAATTTGATCTGTCATATTCAACTACATCTGCTACTAGATAGTATTATATATGATATATAGTTCCATCTTGCAGTTGACGTAATTATGTCTGTTATATATAATTACTAGCTGGCCCGGTGTGTTTAGCTACACCATAAAGTGGCTGTTTAAAATTTAAAGTTTCTTTAAATTTTATGAAGTTGGCGCCCAGATTCATGCGTATTTCTCGGATCTACATTACTTTATTTGTTGTTGGGAAGTATGATCAGATTCGTACTCCACTTCCAATTAACTTGTATATGAATCCCATATTGTCTCGATCGGCTCACAAGTCTTTTTCGATGATTATTTGGCGGCCGTCCCTCACTTTATCCCGAATTTGGAATCCAAATTTTTTATTATACACTTGAATACCTTCTAATTGAACTTAAAATTATCCCATTCTTACTACTTTCTTCCTTGAAAGGCTTTTAGGGGAAGGAAAGGAGGATTGTTTTGCAGTGGTGAACTCCCGATATTTGGTGGCAAATTTCGATAGCAAATCATATTTTGTACCGAAATACCCTTCGTTTGAGTCCCGGAATAGGAGTGACTCTCCAGAAACGTATTCTACTCTCAAATACTTTAAATTTGAGACACATATTGTCCCGATCGGTCTCCATTGTTAGTTTGAGTGGTTTTTGGAGTGGTTCATGTGGTGGGCGGCCGCACTGAGATCTGGCAATAAATTTGAATTTCAAATTCGTATTGCAGCAATTGGTTAAAATGCCTGTTGGAGGCACGGGTGGTTTTTGGTGCGGGATGGCCCCGTTAAGATCTGACCCTGTTTATTGATACATGTTTCGAATTCATCAAAATTCCTTTTGTTTGAATCCTATATTGTCTCATCGGTTCACTTTTAATTTTTTTTTTGTTATTCGGGTAACGGGAGGGTTCCCCCATTCTTATATCAAAAAATTAATTAGCCTATCACTCTTTCCAGAGCAACCTGTAGAATCTGTAATAATTTCAAGAAAAACACTTCAACGGTTTTCGAGTATAAACGGAACAAACAAATAAATAACAAGTAAAAAGGCGTAAGTTCGGCCGGGCCGAACTTTGGATACCCACCACCTCGGGTATATATGTAAACCACCTTTCATCAAAATCCAGTGAAAATTGGACACCTTATTTCCCATAGCAGTTACATCGAAATATGATCCTATTTGGACCAAATACTAATAATACAAGTCAATGCTCAATTATGTATAACAAAATATTGGTCCTTTTAGTAGCTATATCTAAAAATAAACCGATCTGAACAATATATGGATGTCGAAAAGCTTAACGTAATGTGTCAAATTTCAGTTAAATCGGATTTTAAATGCGCCTTTTTTGGGGCCAAGACTTTAAATCGAGATATCGGTCTATATGGCAGCTATATGCAAATCTTGATCGATCTAGACCAAATTGCAGAAATATGTGGGAGGGCTTAACTTAACAATCTGTCCCAAATTTCGGCATTTTCGGACAATAAATGCGCCTTTTTTTAGACCCAAAATATTAAATCGAGAGATCGGTCTATATGGCAGCTATATCCAAATCTGGACCGCTCTGAGTGAAATGGAAGAAGGATGTCAAAGGGACAACTCACTGTCCCATACTGCAGCGACATCGGTCAATAAATGTGCCTTTTATGGCCCCTAGACCTAAAACAGAGAGATCGGCCCATATGACAGCTATATCCAAATCTGGACCGATCTGGGCCAAATTTACGAAGGATGTCTAGGGGCATAACACAATTCACTGTCCCAAATTTCAGCAAAATCAGATAATAAATGTGGCTTTTATGGGCCTAAGACCCTAAATCGGAGGATCGGTCTATATGGTAGCTATATCCAAATCTGGACCGATCTGAGCCAAATTGACGAAGGATGTTGAAGGGCCAAACACAACTTACTGTCCCAAATTTCAGCAAAATCGGATAATAAATGTGGCTTTTATGGGCCTAAGACCCTAAATCGGCCGATCGGTCTATATGGGGGCTATATCAAGATATAGTCCGGTATAGCCCATATTCGAACTTAACCTGCTTATGGACAAAAAAAAAAATCTGTGCAAACTTTCAGCTCAATATCTCTATTTTTGAAGAATGTAGCGTGATTTCAACAGACAGACGGACGGACATGTCTAGATCGTCTTAGATTTTTACGCTGATCAAGAATATATATACTTTATAGGGTTGGAAATTGATATTTCGATGTGTTGGAAACGGAATGACAAAATGAATATACCCCCATCCTTCGGTGGTGGGTATAAAAAAATATAAAATTTTTCCTCTACTGCCATCATCGCGATGGGTCTATGGGTCCGTTGAATAGTGTTTTGTGTTTGGGCGCCCACACAGGTATTTGGTCCCTAATATCCATATCAGATTCGTAATCTACTATCAAAGACCTTTCCCTTGATTCACACATGGTTCCGCCAGGCCAACATGTCTTTTTGTATACCTTCCACCATAAGATGGGGGTATACCAATTTCGTCATTCTGTTTGTAACTACTCGAAATATTCGTCAGAGATCCCATAAAGTATATATATATTCTTGATCGTCGCGACATTTTATGTCGATCTAGCCATGTCCGTCCGTCTGTCCGTCCGTCCGTTCGTCTGTCTGTCGAAAGCACGCTAACTTCCGAAGGAGTAAAGCTAGCCGCTTGAAATTTTGCACAAATACTTCTTATCAGTGTAGGTCAGTTGGTATTTTAAATGGGTCATATTGGTCCATGTTTTGATATAGCTGTCATATAAACCGATCTTGGGTCTTGACTTCTTGAGCCTCTAGAG
The DNA here is from genome assembly GCF_963082655.1 of Stomoxys calcitrans. Lineage (NCBI taxonomy): Eukaryota > Metazoa > Arthropoda > Insecta > Diptera > Muscidae > Stomoxys > Stomoxys calcitrans. The sequence goes on along the minus strand of NC_081554.1, from coordinate 111,585,870 downwards.
TGCGCAATTCTTATCCGATTGGACTGAAATTTTACACAACATGTTTTGTTATGTTATCCAATAACTGTACCAAGTATGGTTCAAATCGGTCCATGTTTTGATATAGCTGCCATATAAACCGATCTTGGGTCTTGACTTCTTGAGCCTCTAGAGGGCGCAATTCTTATCCCATTTGAATGAATTTTTGTACGAAGTATTTTGTTATGATATCCAACAACTGTGCCTAGAATGGTTCAAATCGGTTCAAAACCTGATATAGCTGTCATATAAACAGATCTGGGGACTTGACTTACTGAGCCTCTAGAGGTCGCAATTATAATCCGATTTGCTTGAAATTTTGTACGACGGATCAATGTCATGACCATCAACATACGTGTTTATTATGGTGTGAATCGGTCTATAGCCTGATACAGCTCCCATATAAATCGATCTCTCTATTTTACTTCTTGAGCCCCCAAAGGGCGCAATCCTTATTCGAATTGGCTAACTTTTACGCAGGTCTCCAACATATCTTGATATCGCTCTAGCAGAGAAAGTCTTTTCTTATATCCTTTTTTGCCTAAGAAGAGATGCCGGGAAAAGAACTCGACAAATGCGATCCATGGTGGAGGGTATATAAGATTCGGCCCGGCCGAACTTAGCACACTTTTACTAGTTTTTTTTTTTTTGAAGTGCGTTTTTACTGTTGTTCGTGTGAAAAGTCGAAGTCAGTACTAAAGGTGATTTACAAAAGCAAATGATATACGGCTCCTACAAAATTACTCAGCTGGATCGTTCAATGGGTGCGATGCCGTAGTTGTTTTTAACCGTTGTCAACATCATAAAATACAAACTAACCATACGACCCACCAACAATAAACAAAATTCAAACAATAAAAAAAAATACGTTGTCTAAAGAAGAAGCATATGCAAGCACATCACCCACCACCACAACACCCCATCCCACCGCAACAGTAATATCTATATTTCATACATCCATCCGACTTTAATCTCTCAGCTCTCACCTAGTGTTCTCCTATTATGCCACATTTATATAAAAGTCTGCTGGTAATAGCAGAAAGCGTCTGGTGACGATTATAGATTATTTTGCTGCTTTCACAGCAATAGTTCTGCATTTATAGCCAAATGTTTGCAATCTAATGACAGCAATCTGGCTGCTAAAAAAATTGTTGTTTGCTGAAAATGTCTGCTGCGCAATTTATGAAGGCAACAACCCCTTCAAAATAAAGTGGAATCAATGGAATGAAATAAATAAAAATAGAATACTCATAGAATGTATACCTAAGAACCAAAATTCAAAGCTCTACCTCAATTAACATAAAAAGGTACCGAAAAGTAACAAATGAGGTACTAAAAGTATTATTTCTCCCACTTGCGGTACGATTTCCGGAAATTTTAGTCACCAAATCTTATTTTTTCGAGACGCTCTTTAATTTAAGCCCAAGAACGTAATTCTAGCCCTTTTTGTTCGCCCTGGCCAAATATGTACCATTCTCTATCATATCACCAAATTCAGCTTTATCCCGTGCCTTCGACCCAAGACCTACATTCGTGCAAAATTTCATGATTTTAGCTTTAGCCGTTAGGGCTGGGCGATCATCATTCAGTCAGTCAGCAATCAGTCACTCAACTCTTTTATATACATAGATTTTAATGAATCGTAAGAAATACCAATACGATATTAGCACTTTACGAACAATATCACGAAATCGACGTCCACATCCAATAAAATTAAATCTCCAACATATTATAAATATGATTAAAATAAATCCAGTGAGGAAGGGTAAAAGTCGGGCGGTGCCGACTGCATAATACCCTACACCTGCCCTAAGAGTAAAATGTGGGAGCTATATCCGATTCTGAACCAAATTGATCGTCGTCGGCGGATGTTATCAGATGGGTTATTAACCCGTATCAAATTTAGAGCAAATATGTTCAAACTATAATAACTACGGTTGACAAATGACAACATTATTCCAAATTACCCAAAACCGGACGAACATATATACAGGAGCTATATCTAAATCTGAACCAATTTGGAGCAAACTTCTCAGATATTGTGGTAGTTGATGAGGAAAGCGTTGTACAAAGTTTAGGCCAGATTGGTCAATAAATGCGCAAGCAGTGGCTCTTGAAGTGTAAATCAAGCGCTATAAATAAATGACAGCTATATCTAAATCTGAACCGATTTCTATTTAATTCCCCAGTAATATCAAGAGTCAAGCAGAAATCCTTTCTACCAAATTTCAAGGGAATCGGTTAACATATGGCCCGGGTCAGTCTTCTTCTTACCTTTACTTTTACTTTATATGGAACAAAAGTTTCCTTGGAATATTTATTTTCGACAATTTAAGAGCTTTCCGTGAAATACCATGCTACGAATATAGTATATCGCTAGATTAACTGTTTAATAATATAAGTGCCTTTGTCCGAATCGCATATGATCTTTATTGGCTTACGAATTTCAGTTTGGATGTAAGTTGTACTCCATTCTTAAAATACTTTATTTCAGCCCGCTACTCTCATAATATCTTATTTAGGGGTGTTTTCGGGGGTGAGGTGGTCCCCCAGGCACTTGGCCCTGAAAAAATATAAGTATCATGCTCTTCTTTCAAAAACCATTTATTTAAACCCCATATTGCCATTGGTTGGGGAGTTTACACGATGAGGCGTCCCCCAAACACATGGCCCAAAATAGGTTATCAAATTCGTTTTCTAATCTTAAATACCACATATTGGCATTGACGAAAAATTTGGGGTGGTCCCCCTAGCACTTGGTTCGACATTTGGGTATCAGATACGTTTTCTTATCCAAAATACCTTTCATTTGAGTCCCATATTGTCGTGATTGGTGTAAATGTATGTTGGGTAGGTTTTAGGGTGGGCGGCCCCCCTAGGTACCGCATTCGAAATTTGGATACCAAAAATTTATTTTTAGGGTACTATATGAGAGGAAACAAAATTTCGCTTTAATCGCACCACCCATCTCCGAGATCTGGAGATGGGTGGTGCGATTAAAGCGCAACCAAACACAAATTGATTTTTATATATTAGATTTCACTGAAATTTGACATAGTGACTTATGTTAGGCTTTTCGACATACGTGTCGTATATGGTTCAGATCGGTTTATTTTTAGATATATTGTAGCTACTAAAAAGACCAATATTGTGTTGTACACGATAGAACAATGATTTGTACTTATTAGTATTTGGTCAAAATCGGAACATATTTCGATATAACTGCTATGGGACATAAAGTATGCAGTTTTCATCGGATTTTGATGAAAGGTGGTTTACATATATACCCAAGGTGGTGGGTATCCAAAGTTCGGCCCGGCCGAACTTAACGCCTTTTCACTTGTAAATTTATAAGTCCTAAAGTTTTCCTAATTTATTAGAGATAGAATAACAAAAGGTTTTGGAATTGCAAATCTGAAATACGAAGAAATTTCCACGTTATTGCTGTTGTAATCTTTTTTCTTTCTTTGCCCACTTATTTTTACTCAGTCGATGAAATCAATAAATAATTGATGTCAAATGACCTAGCGAGAACATTGGAACATGATTTAGCTGAAATATTGCATGAGGTGTTTTGTTACAACTTTCAACAACTGTGCTAAGAATAGTTCAAATCGGTCCATAACCTGATACAGCTTCCATATAAACCGATCTGTGGTTTTGATTTCTTGAGCCACTAGAGGGCGCAATTATTATCCGATTTAGCTGAAAATTTTTACGTCTTCTCTTGTGATGTTATTTAACATAGGTGTCGAAAATGGCATGAATCTGTTAATAGCCTAATGCAGATCCCCTATAAACCGATCTCCCTATTTTACTTCTTCAACCCCTAAAGTGCGCAATTCTTACTAGATTTGGCTGAAATTTTATACAATATTAAGTTCAATTATGGTGCGAAATGAACCATAGCTTGATATTATTCCAATAACATAGCAATTCTTTTCTTATATCCTTTGTTTGTCTTAAAAATAGATACCGTGGCAAGAGCTCGACAAATGCAATCCATGGTGGAGGGTTTATAAAATTCGGCCCGGCCGAACTTAGCACGCTTTTACATGTTATTGTTAAAATTTTTTTTGGAAGAAAATCAATAAATCAAAGAGTAGATTTTAAAATATTTTAAAAAATATTTTACTATTTTACACTACGGTCAAACCCTACAAAACTAATAAATTTTTACTATTTAGGATCAACGCTGCTTGCTATTGACTGACAGATTTCGATCCTAACTTAAAATTATGAATTTCCAAGGAAAAAACGATATGGTTTCATTTGAAATAATTATTTTAAAATGTAATCAATCTGGGCGATTCAGTCTTTAAAGAAAATGTCATTAGACTACTAACATTAAATACGAATGGGTAAAAAAATTTCCAAGAATGGGGCTGTCTTAGAAAAGTTCCAACTGGAGCTAGGAAGGAGGTATCCTAATGAAATTTCGATTGACGTAAAGTGGACAACTTAAACTAGTTTTTTTTTTTTTTTTTTTTTTTTTTTTTTTTTTTTTTTTTTAGTTAAAAACTTTCCCATGATATAAGGTCATGTTTTGGGGGAAATTGCCTTGTAGAAAGTGGGCAATTTTTTGCATCCAAAAATAGCCAACCAAAATTTTTCTCAAAATTCTTAGGAGTTAGGAGTTAATTAGAATCCATTTTAGTGTCTTGTTGTATTTGATAGTTTCTATGTTAAAAAATAAATTTATGGTAATAACATAGCAGGTGCTGTTTTATATCAGTATAATTAATTCCACCTTGCTTTGCTAAATTGTTACAAAATATTAAAAAATGATTTTTTTCGTTGTAAGTACATTGTGGCTTAGGATATATAAAGAAGATCTTTTATTTTTTGAAAAAATTTTACAAATTTTCTTTAAAAAAATTATTGATAAAAAAAATAACTAAAATATAATAAAAAAAATAATTAAATGCTTCAACTTATGAATATATGAAATTTCATCCAATTTGGACAAGGAAATTGAGAGAATTATTGAAAATTATCTATAGATATAATTTGAGGAAAATGTTTTCGTATGAAAAGATGTCATGGAAATTTATCGAAATCTTTCTTCTAGAATAAATAGTTACGAGGATGCCCGGGACTAAGGTCATTTTGCTCATATTTCATTGAAATTTTGCCTTTAGGAAACATGTCTTTCAAATTGTATCAAAATGCTTATTTTGCATATGCCAACGGAAAATGCATTGAGCAGGCACAAAAATTTTTATTAAAATTTTGTCTTTAGAAATTTTTTTTCTGAAATATACACTTAAGAAAAAAATCATTAAAATGTAGTATTTAGAAAAACTTTTTTTTGTAATCTTGTCTTTAGGAAAAATCGTAATGAAATTTTGTCTTAAAAAAAATCGAGCGAGTTCCGGCCAGGGCTTAAGATAATGTTACGCTGAATCATTAAAATTTTATATAGAAAAAATTGTGATAAAGTTTTGTCTCTAAAAATATTATGCTAAAATTTAATCTTTAGAAAAAATTTCATTAAAATTTGTTTAGAAAAAATTAAAAAAAAATTCAACTAAAATTTTGTACCTAACAAAAAAAAATTTATGGTGGTCCTGGTCTGATCAAAATTGTGTCTCCATAAAATATTATTTATATGAAAATTTTATAATTTTTAGGCAAATTAATTGTTATTTGAGACCAAATTAAAATGAGCGCAAATGAAAACAATTGCATCGAAATACTGAAGCGGATACGCCGAAACTTTCACTATAAAACTAAGATATTTGCAAAGACAATCACACTTTGAAGGCTTCAAAAGATTAGAATCCGTCTATAAATAGTGTATTGGTAATCAGCACAAAATTTAGCTCTGACTTTATGACCAAATGTCACAGCCAAACTGTCAGTCAAAAAAAAATTGAGGTATCTTTACCAATTTCAAAGTAACAAAAAAATTTTGCCAATGTCTGATTTTGAAAAAACATGGGAGCTGTATTAGCCTATAGACCGATTTGAATACATTGCTTGGATGTTAGAAGTCTTAAAAAATCACTACGTGCAAAATTTCAGCCAAAGCGGATAATAATTGCGCCTTCTATTAGCTAAAGATTTCAATTCGCGAGTCTGTGTATTGCGCAACTATAGCAAAACAAAGATCGATCTGTCCCATTTACAATCCCAACTGACCTACACTTAGTATTTGTGCATTCGACAGATAGACAGACGTACACACAGACAAACATGGCTGCATTGATTAATGCGATACGATTAAGACGATCAAGGATATATATTCTTTGTTGGGCCTCAGTTCAATATTGCCATGAGTTAGAAGGGGAATGACCCCAATCCTATGGTTGAGGGTGTAAAAAGATAGGTACAAACCTTCGACATGTTTAAATTACGCCGTGGAAAAGGTGCGTGTGTTTGAAATTCTTTGAAACATAAGCCTTTAAAGAATTGTGCTGTATCACTAAAGGCGCTATTACACGGCATGTAGATGTCTTATGACATGCCACTTTTTGTATTCACGTGTAATTGAAAATGTTTGTGTCAATTTACATACGATTCGTAATTTTTACTATCGCACCTATATGTTATTTTCGTATGACATAATCTTAACATTTGAGCAAAAGATGATTGTTCTATGCATACAAATTGCTAAAGTTGTGAGAAAGCTGGTTAAATCATAATTTTGTGAAAATAATTTAACTTGGGGTTACTTTCATTCGACTGACAATAAAAATATTTAATTTCTTTGTGTTTATGTCAGAAAGAATAGAGCACGTTCTAATCAAAAAAATTTGCATGTGCTGTTTTGAAAAGTGATTTTAATATGATAGTTTCGCTTGTATCACACGATATGTAAAACTCAACACATAAAAAATTTGACATGTCATAAGACAACTACATGCCGTGTAATAGAGCCTTAAGCTCAAACGTTTTGTCATGTGAAGACTTTATTTACTTGCTGTTTATCCTATGTCAATATTTGATTTTTTCACAGATGAAAATGCTAGCAAAAAGTCTAAAAAATGAAATAAAGATGTTTAAACTGGCATTAAGATAATAAAATTACATCTAATTCGGAATGTATACACCAGGCCCCAGAGCAGTGATGGACAAACTCAGACATTTGCATATTATTTGCAAGACTGTGGGCTTATGTTTCTGTGTGTTTACCCGTTGAAGGCTTCATGACGGCAATACTGACGAGATTACTTAAACCGTACACTGTGACGATAATGTTTAAAACAAATATTCACCAAAAATCTTCAACATTGGTGCACCCGAAGAACTGTGACTTCCAGGCACATTCATATCATACCAAATGCTTTCGACAAGTTTTTATACAGCAAGGTTAGGCACCCCGGTAGTCGAGTTGGTAGCGTGCTCGGATTACCAGTGCGGGTGTCGTGGGTTGGATTCGCACCACAAGCCATGGTCTGTCGCTACTGTGGTATCTCAATCTTACCCAACCCAACGTTGCCAATAGTAATCTGTACTAATGTTGGCAAATGCATTCGATCCCAATGTGTGTTTGGCATATTGTCTGGTCGAATCGGCTAACATCCTGTACTGAATTCTGACGAAATTGGAACAAAGTTGATGGAGAATAAGAGCTCTCATTTAGAATTCTTATCTGAAGACCTAATGAACTTGGATCGTAATGAATCAAAACAAATTTTAAAGGTTAGTCTTTTGTTTTGTGTTCGACATCTTCATACCGCATTTCGAAATGATTAATCCGTGATGTATATTAAACAACATTTATTCTTTACAAATATTGTATATAGGTGCTATGATAATACTTATGTCATGTTTTTTCCAATTACATTTAAGTTATAATTATTATCCTTAGTGGATCCTTAAAATAGAAAAACTTAACAAAAATGATGTTAAATACATTGTACCAGAGATTCCCAAGTAGGACAATATGTAGATCAAATTTGTTAAAACTGTTCTTTATTCAGCATATAAATCCACATTAGAATTAAAAGAAACGAATAAAGAAATAATATTGGTGATATGATATGGATCTAACTTCGTGTTTCCATTTGTTACACCTCAAAATATTGTCATGGTATTTTAATTCCATCTAGCCATTATAAAACCCATATTCCGATTTACTACTTGAGACACAAGAGGGTGTCTTTCTAATGTTGTCGGTCAAATTTCATTCAAATAAAATAAGTAAAAGTGTTCGGTCGGGCCGAATCGTGGGAAACAATCGGCATGGATTCTGCTAAAAGATTACAAGAAATTAACTTAGTTGAAGGTTATAGTTGTACTTGGTTATAGACCGATTTGGACCGTACAAGGCACGATTGTTAAAGGTTGTTATAGAACTCTACATACCAAATTTCATACCAAAAGGTTTGAACTACAGGCTTTTAGAGGCTCAAGATATCAAATCGGGAGATCGGTTTGTATGAGACCAACATATATCAGATTAAACACCAATTTGGATAATGCATATCACGATTGCTGGAAATCACAACAGAACACTACGTGTACAATTTCAACCCAATTGAAAAACAATTGCGGCTTCTAGGGGCTAAAATTTTTAAATCGGATGATCGGTTTATATGGGAGCTATATCGGGTTATAGGCCGATTTGGATCATATATGGCGCGATCGTTGGAAGTCGTAACAGAGCACTGTTCAAAATAAGAGCCCAATCGGATAAAAATTTTAGAGACTCAAAAGTCAAGTCTAAGAACCACTTGCAAATCACAACGACCTACATCAATAAAAGTATCTTTGCAACATTTAAACCAGACAGCCAGACGCCTACGACCGCTATCGTGATTTCCACAGACGAATGGACGGACGGACGTGGTTATATGGATTAACCCTGGATAGTCATCCTTATGTTTTGCTTGTGCACTATCGTCATGCTTTGTCATTTCGACTACGACCTATTTCAAGACGCTGTAAATTCCATCGTGAGCAAAAATTGGAACAAAAATTTATTAAAATTTCATACCCACCACCATAGAATGGGGGTTTACTAATCTATTCATTCTGTTTGTAACACGCGATAAGGTGTGTAAATTCTTGATCGTCTCGACATCCCGAGTCGATTTGGCTGTAATTTTGCATGAGGTGTTCTATTCAAAATTAGTATGTAACTTTATACTGATTTGGACCGTACAACAGGTCTCGATCGTTGTTGTTCGGTTACTAGAACCTTTAATTTTTGATGGTTCGACAGAAGCTTGGTACTATGAAGCCCTTCAACTAAATTTATTTTACATACATTTTAGCAGAATCCATGGTGGTGGGTTCCCAATTTTCTTCCCGGCCGAACTTAGCACGCTTTTACTTGTTTTATTTAGTTCACTTTTAATTAAAATCCGAAAAAAATCCATGGAAGTTAGGTTATGGTAGATTAAAGTGGCAGTCCGTCATTGACCCACTTAGAAGTTGTCGTCTATTGTGATACCACAGTAACAGAAGAAACAAGTAAAAGCGTGCTAAGTTCGACCGGGTCGAGTCTTATATACCCTCCACCATGGATCGCATTTGTCGAGTTCTTTCTTTACGTCTTGCAAAATTTCAGCCAAATCGGATAGGAATTGCGCCCTCTAGAAGCTCAAAAAGTCAAGTCCCCAGATCTGTTTATATGACAGCCATATCAGGTTATGAATCTATTTGAACCGTACTTGGCACAATTATTGGATATCATAACAAAACACGTTTTACAAAATTTCATTCCAATCGGATAAGAATTGCGCACTCTAGAGGCTCAAGAAGTCAAGACGCAAGATCGGTTTATATGATAGCTGTATCAAAACATGGACTGATATGGCCCATTTACAATACCAACCGACCTACACTAATTAGAAGTATTTGTGCAAAATTTCAAGCGGCTAGCCTTACTCCTTCGGAAGTTAGCATGCTTTCGACAGACAGACGGACGGACGGACATGGCTAGATTGATATAAAATGTCGCGACGATCAAGAATATATATACTTTATGGGGTCTCAGACGAATATTTCGAGTAGTTACAAACAGAATGACGAAATTAGTATACCCCCATCCTATGGTGGAGGGTATAAAAAGATGCCTTGTAGTTCCTACCGTTGAAACAGATCGCTATAAAAAGCCCAACAACTTGCGCTTGTTCAAGTCCGCTAACTCAGTAAAGTTTACAAAGAAATTAGAACATAAAGTGCATCTCCTTCTGATTGCCAGTGCGGGACACATACACAGAAGATGCCATTGGGGAATATCCGCAGTTTCTAGTTCCACTGGATATGTAAGTTTTTAGCATCGCAAGCTCGTCTGCTCTACACCTTCCTGGGATATATTTGGGCCACAGCACCATGAACAGGTTCTCAAAGAAATGAGAATCTAAAGTGGAACTTCTTCTGATTGCACACAGAAGGTGTTCTATTGTCTCTTCTTCTTCGATGTCCCTACAGCTTCTGCAAAAGTCGTTGCTGGCAACAGTCTGTCAGCATGGTTTCCGATTAGACAGTGACCTGTCATGACAGACACAATGACTGAGACGTCTGTTCTAGCTAATGACAGCGAAGCGGTAGACCTCATCAAGCCTAGATTAGACCACATAGTTTTGGAATGCCTACAGCCCACTCTTTGTGACCATTTATCATTCATTGTCCTTCGGGCCTGCTGGAACCCCGAGCCAGGCCACACCCATCTCGTTGAGAGACCTGCGACAGTCGAGGGTGGTTTTTGTGTTCAGAAATACCTTCTCCAGGGATTAAATGGCTGCCTGGCTATCTGAGAAGATACTTATGCCAATCATCGTAATGACATTATATTTTAGCCTAACATGTACCAATGACCAATGGGAAAGCTCCCTTAACCTCACGGCAGTGGTCGCTGCAATTTTTCTAGCCGCAATGTCCAGAGGCATTAAATTCAGTGCATTAGATGATGTCGTCCTTAGTGCGGCTGTGATGCACAAACAAGCCATCCTTTGGACCCGATTGAGCAGTAGGTGGTCGGTTGAAGCGCGATCCAACAGACCACAAACCATATAGCATTATAATTCTGACAACTACAGTATATACCCAGTGCATGACTAGGGGTATAATCCCCAACTTTTACCAATGGATCTCTTGCAGGTGTATATGTCAAAGGATGCCCTTTCCTTTCTTGTCCTTTCCATAATGTTGGATTTAAAGTTAATTTTCCTGAACAGCTCAGACATTTTTCGTTTTCAGTAAATGGAACATTCTCTTCTCACAAGAAGACAGGTGCCACTGTATGTAACTTTTATCTCCTCCTGAAAAGAATTTCTTCATAAAAGATATATTTGCAAGATATGTTTTGTTATAATATCCAACAACTGTGCCAAGTATGGTTCAAATCGGTCCATAACCTGATATAGCTGCCATTTAGACCGATCTTGGGTCTTGACTTCTTGAGCCACTAGAGGGCGCAATTCTTATCCGATTTGAATGAAATTTTGCACAAAGTATTCTGTTATGATATCCAAAAACTGTGCCGAGTATGGTTCAAATCGGCCTATAACCTGATATAGCTATCATGTAAACCGATCTGGGAACTTGAATTCTTGAGCTACTAGAGGGCGCAATTCCTATCCGATTTGGCTGAAATTTTATACGACGGATCCCTTCATGACCGTCAACACACGCGTTTATTATGGTCTGAATCTGTGTATTGCCTGAAACAGCTTCCATATAAATCGATCTCTCTATTTTACTTCTTGAACCCCCAAAGGGCGCAATTCTTATTCGAATTGGCCGATATTTTATATAGGTCTCCAACATATAATTTAATTGTGGTCCGAACTTGGCCATATCTTGATATCGCCCTAATAACAGAGCAAATCTTTTCTTTTATTCTTTTTATACCCTCCACCATAGGATGGGGGTATATTAATGTCGTCACTCTGTTTGTAACTCCTCGAAGTATTCGTCTTAAACCCCATAAAGTATATATATTCTTGATCGTCATGACATTTTAAGTCGAACGAGCCATGTCCGTCCGTCTGTCTGTCGAGAGCACGTAAACTTTCGAAGTCGGTTGGGATTGTAAATGGGCTATATCGGTCCACGTTTTGATATAGCTGCCATATAAACCGATCTGGAATCTTGACTTCTTGAGCCGCTAGAGGGCACACTTCTTATCCGATTTGTGCTAAAAATAGTTCAAATCGGTTTATAACCTGATATAGCTACCATATAAACCGATCTGGGTTCTTGATTTCTTGAGCCTCTAGAGGGCGCAATTACCTTTTATACCTTTAGCATACGTGTCGAATATGGCATGAATCGGTTTATAGCCTAATACAGATCCGCTGTAAACCGATCTCCCTATTTTATTTCTACAGCCCCTAAAGTGCGCAATTCTTACTAGATTTGGCTGAAATTTTACACAATGACTTCTACTATGGTCTCCAATATTCAGTTCAATTATGGTGCGTAATGAACCATAATTTGATATTGTTCCAATAACATAGCAATTCTTTTCTTACATCTTTTGTTTACCTAAAAAGAGATACCGTGGCAAGAGCTCGACAAATGCGATCCATGGTGGAGGGTATACAAGATTCGGCCCGGCCGACTTAGCACGCTTTTACTTGTTTTGCCTAAGAAGTGATGCCGGGAAAAGAACTCGACAAATACGGTCCATTGTGAAGGGTATATAAGATTCGGCCCTGTCGACCTTAGCACGCTTTTACTTGTTTATATTAGTAACGGCACATTATTTCCCTCCTAGTGCTACTATGTGGTGTGGCTTTACGGCAATCCATTCGGACACACGAATGGACGTTGCTTATCATTGAGCTTAGGCTTGTAACGGACAGTACTCATGGGTATGAAATAATTTTGACCGCAGTTTCTTAATGGCATTTTTATTAATTCCAAGGTTTTGCTTTTGTTCCATTATTACAAATAAGTGCTTATTCTTCAGTTCCATCGAATGTTGTATGTAATGACTTTTGTACTACCTGTAACACAGATGGTTTTCCAGTTTATAACCCGTTATATCTAAGCAGGTTGCAAATCAAAGAATTATGTGTTGTCCACTATTTTGCATGTCAAAAATAATGATATGTACTTATCAATATTTTTGCTGGGTAGTCTTATGTATCCAGTTATGATACCAATAGCTATACTGACCTCCTTCTTACTTCCTTTCAGTAATAGCCTCGTCTTTCACGATTTGGATCCCCCTATAGGATTTTCGCCGTCCTACTGACCGTTTCCCTGTTCCACAGTGTTGCATGCGCATTCATCGCCCACGCCCTTAACTCGGACTGCGTCGACACGAAAGGCTTCAGGTTAAGCAAGTTTATTGGCGACAGTCCTCTAGCCTTCACAGCCAAATCATCCGCCCTTTCATTCCCCCTCACTCCGTTACGGCCGGCACCCAAACGATGCGGATTTTTCCATCCTCAGCGAAGGCGTTAATCTCCTTCTTACACTGCAAGACTGTTCGTGACCTTACCGTCCTGGTTGTTATTGCCCTTATGGCAATTTCACTGTCGGCATAGATGTTCACACTCGACGTCCTGGCGTTAGCACCACAACACTTCACGCATTCCGTGATCGCCCGGATCTGCGCCTGCTGACATTTTGTCTTTAGAAAAATTTCATTAATATGTGTTTAGAAAAAAATTCATTACAATTTTGTACTTAAGAAAAATAATTTTATGGTGGCCTCGGCCTCAGCAAAATTTTGTCTTGTGGAATATTATATATACATATATGAAATTTTATCATTTTAAATTAAAAAAGTTTACTGAAATTTTTAGTTTGGAATAAATTAAAATTTTTCTTTCGACAAAATCATTTTGGGGGGCTGGCTACTTCCCCGATTTGGAGCATATGCAAGTCCTAGGCACGCTGTGAAAAAAGTGGCCAGATGGTGGCTTCAAATTGTCGCGCTGGTTCTGTAGTAACGCCGGAAATATTCCATTAGGTTCGGTTCACATTAATGGTTTGAAGTTCCTCGAGGCTTCCTTTCCCATAAATTCCGTAATGATAAGCCTTCGTTTAACCTCACTATTCTAAAATGTCAGTATCCTGTGGAAAATGCGTTTTCATCAAAAGCCTCAAAATGTCCTCCGCTGTCTCTACTCTCACCTCCATGTCGTATATTAACGTTTCAGTTTGGACATGGGCTTTTGACAGAAACTTTTTCATCTTGGCGGCGTCATTAACGCTATCGACATGTTCGCAGAAAAGCTTCCAGGAGGCACGTTTTGCGGCTCTGGCAATCTTATTGTATTCCTAGAGCCATGTGTTATAAACATCCTAATAAATTTCTGCTTTTTTACGACGTCCTCTGTTGTAAAGTCTGCCGACCTCTTTCCCAATATTGCAAGATTTCCCGGTCATCCACGGTTTTCTTAGGCTGATTTCCTTTTTCGAAGAGGACAACTAACTTCGAAAGTGCAGTCAAAATCCTGTTGACATTGTCGCCAATGTCTTCTATGACTGGACGATCTAAATTATCTTTCCCAAGCCTTGTTCTGATTAGTCTTCTGAATGTTGTCCAGTTGGTTTTCATCTTATTCCGGAAACTTATCGGATTCGGCGTTGGTAGTTCTATTCGAACCTGATGTGGCTGTAGTCTGAGAAGGAGTGCTTCTTGAAGACCCTCCAATCCTCATCGATCAGTTTGTCCGAACATATTGTCAGATCTAAAACTTCCTCCCTAATTCTATTGACAAACGTAGCGGTGGTTCCATATTGTGTTATTAGGTCGTTAGTATTCAAGAATTCTGCCAGGGCTTGGCCCCGCTTATTAATTTTGATACTACCTCACGAAATGTTGTGAGAGTTCGCATCGCACCCTAATAACACCCCATTTCCTGTCTGTTTTGTTTTCTCCACGAGCCGTTGCAGCTCACACGTGGGTGGTGGTATCGGAGGGTAGAAAGGCAGATAATGCGATGCAGGTATGTTCCGCAGTCTCAATGGTCTAGAGTATTAATGGATTTCATACGACTGTTGAAGATTCTGAATATCGCATTGCATGAAATGTCACTACATCTCCAAATTTTGTTTAGTTTAAGAAAGGCGCTTCCAGCCTTAATGATACCTTCGCGGATGCCTTTTTCTGTCCTTTGCTGCCAAGATAGAAAATGTTATCAACGTCTTCAATGGCATGGCCGTTTTTAGTGAGTGGCGTCATATACGTCAAACCTATCACCGCAGCTGATATTCAAATGTGTGCATCTCAAATGTGGACAGAAACCTTCAGCTGTGTCACCTGGGTAGATACCTTTAAAATTCCTCAGAGGAAGTTAGCTAAAATGTGCCACGAATTCACCTGTATAACGATAATAACATTGGTCGTAGGGTTAGCAGCCCATCAGCAGGAAATCTTGAAAAGATTACTTTGAAACAAGAAAAAAGGCATTTAGTTCGGCCTGACCGAACTTTAGATACCCACCACCGCGCGTATATGTTCTAACCACCTTTCGTCATAATCCGTAGAAAAATGCATCATTTATAAACCCATTGCAATTATATAGAAATATGGTCCGATTTGGATCAAAATCGGCACGGACGTCGAGTGGTAGGTTGTTAAAACAGAATATTGGTCAACTTGGCAGCTATATCCAAATATAGGCCGATCTAAACCATATACGGCACGGATGTCAAAAAGCCTAACATAAGTCACTATGTCAAATTTCAGCGAAATCGGATAATAAATGCGATTTAATAGGACATGGATCGGGAGATCGGTATATATGGCAATGATATACAAATATAGACTGATCTGAGCATATAAATTACGAATGTCGGAGATCCTAGTGCCAAATTTCTGCGAAATCGAGTAACAAGTACGCCTTTTATGGGCCCAAAATCATAATTCGGGAGACAAGTCTATTTGGCTCCTATATCCATTAATCTTCCCGATCTAGACCATACTCAGTATGAATGTCGAGGAGCCTAACGCAAAACATTGTGCCAAATTTCAGCAAAATCGGGTAATAAATGTGGCTTTAATGAGTCTGAAACCTTTAATCGGAAGATCCGTCTATAAGTATAAGTTGGCTATATCAAGATATAGTCGAATTAAACCTATCTTCGTAACCTGCCTATTAACCAAAAAGAATCTGTGCAAAGTTTCAGCTCAATATCTCTATTTTTAAAACCTGTAGCGTGATTTCAACAGATAGATAGACAGACGGGCGGAAGTCTTAGATTTTTGCGACGATCAAGAAATTATATACTTTTTAGAGTCGGAAATGGATATTTCGATGTGTTGACAATATACTCCCATTCTTCGGTGGTGGGTATAAAAACGAAGAAGATTAAATACCCAATGCTAGGGTATTTATTGGGTAAATACCCAATAAATACCTTATTTGGGTATTTTGGTAATTGAAATCAACTTGCATTTATTTATTTATAATTTCTTACTTTTTTGTATCTTAACTTGACTTTGTGATCTCATGAAATCGGATTAAAGTTCTACAAACCGCTATATAGGCCGATCTCCAGACTTAAAGTGCTGAGACAATTAACTCCTCATTTTTCATACGAATTCGATGAAATTTGGCACAGTGTGTTCTGGACGACCCTTACCCATTCTTGTGAAATCTGGTCCAGACCGGACCTTATACGGATATAGCTGCCATATGGACTGATCTCCCGATATAGAGTACTGAGCCTATAAAAGGAGTATTTTTCATCCGATTTTGATGAAATTTGAAACGGTGAGTTTTGATTGACCTCTACACGGTTCTGTTGAATATTGTTCAGATCGTACCATATTTGGATTTAGTTGCCATACAGACCGATCACCCGATATTGAGTATTAAGCCTATAAAAGGAGCATTTTCCGATTTTTATGGAAATTTGAAACAGTGAGTTTTCATAGACCTCTACAGCTTTTTGTTGAATATCGTCTAAATCGCACAATTTTTGTATATAGCTGCCCTATAGACCGATCTCCCGATAAAAAGTATTGAACCTATAAAAGGAGCATTTTCCATCCGATTTTAATGAAATTTGAAGATCTGAATGGCCCAGATTTCGATATAGCTGCTATATAGACCGATCTTCTGATTTAGGTTCTTAAGGATATAAAAGACACATTTATTATCCGACTGAGCTGAAATTTGAAACAGTGAGTTGTTTTTATCGTTCCGCCATCTGACCGAAACATGTTCCAGACCGGAACATAGTCGGATATGGCTGCTATATATGTAGATCAATCTTATGATTAAGGGGCTTAAACCAGTTAAAAGCGCAATTATTCTCCGATTTCGCTGAAATTTTAAACAGTGAGTTGCATTAAGACTCCTAATATCCGACTTAAATATGGGTCAGATCGGACTATATTTAGAAAAAGCTGTGATTTAGACCGATCTGCCGATTTAGGCGGATTTCAGCCAAATCGGATGAAAATTGAGGCTTCTAAGGGCTCAAGAAGTCAAATCGGGAGATCGGTTTAGATGGGAGCTATATCTGTTTATGGACCAATTCAGATCATACTTGGCACTGATGTTGGAAGTCATGACACAGGCAGAAGTCAAATGCGGGGATCGGTTCATATGGGAGCTATATCCAGATCTGGACGGACGGACATGGCTAGATGGACTCAAAATGTCAAGACGATCCATATATTCTGGGGCCGCAGATTAACATTTCGAAGTGTTCTAAACGGAGTGTTTAGATTAGTATAGTGGGTATGAAAATAAGGTATTAAAGCAAGTTTTTTCAATAAAGACTAAACAATGAAAAAGCTTTTTTGACTAAAAACTCAAAAATTATTTTTTTTACATTTAGTGACTTCCAAATACTAAACCCAATCATGCATCAAAAGTCGTACCACAAATACCTTCGCAAAATACGAAATACGTAGTGTCACGGCCAAAAAGGCGCACGGACCACTTAGAGTCCCTACCCGTTCTCAGATGACATTATTTTTACTAGTTATTTACGATAGTTTCCCACTACGCAACTTGCTGTTATATATCAGCGCAGTGGCAAACTATGACATTCCATGAAAAAAACCTCAACATTGGTACTTGGATCGCACAAACCTGACCCCAAGGAACCTATGGTATCAGCAAGTGTGCCAAAAAGCTACTGAAGCCTACTGAGGCACACATGGCAACCTTACAGGAGAAGAAGAAGAAAATGGAAAGACCAAAGAATTAAACATCAAACCGATAGCTTTGGTACAGGCACATCCTCCTGCAGCGACAAAGAAGAAAATCTGGTAACTGATACAGATAGTGTGTTGAGGATATGGAAAGAATACTTTCCCCAGCTGCTGGTATCCCATGATGGTGACCATAAGTATACCACAGAACCAATCTCTGAGGATGCTATAGAATGTGTATCACCTAGTCAGAACCACCTAACTTAGATTTTCTTTTACGAGGTTACTTTATTAATATTTAGAGCGCACAACAAGTCAATTACTGGCTTAGATGTATGTCCATAGTGGCATGGGGCGGATTAATATCCGCACCCTCTTTTCAACCTTACCTAACCTAACCTAATCAGAACGAGGTCCACGTAGCAGTTACCCGGATGAAAAACGATAAGGCAGCAGGAGTCGATCTATTGGCGGCAGAACTGTTTTAGACTGGACACGCTGATAAGGCATACGCATCAGCTGAGACTCCTCCCATCGAGTACAAGACACTATCGGGCGTACTTTTCGAAAGATTTAAGTCTGAAGTCGACGAAATAATTGGATACCATCAGTGTGGCTTTAGACCTGGTAAATCCACCATTGCCCAGATATATACACTGCTCCAAACGCTGGAAAACACCCGGAAGGACAAATCAAAACCTACCAGCTTTTCGTTGACGGCAAAGCTGCCTTCGAGAGCCCTATACGTTCAAATTTATTTCAAGCCATGAGTTCCTTATCCTTACAAAACTAATATGACTTGGCAGGATAACGCAATATGAAAAAACCTCTCCGAACCGTTCAATACCAAACAAGGTTTCAGACAGGGAAACAGCCTATCGTAGGATCTCGCCTATGTCGACGACGTCGATATTATGGGTCGATCACCGGAAGACCTAATTGCAGTCTCTGAAAGTATCAAAAGAGAATCAATGAAAGTGGTTTTGGTAGAAAATGAAAATGAGACAAAGTGGATGATACCAATTCCCACAAAGACCTGCAAACCCGAGCAGATACAGAAAATGAAGCAAGTTGGGAGCTACAACTTTGGTATAGTCAGCAACGTTATCAACCTCAGAGCCGCAATAACCGAAAGCCACCTCTCGACAGAAAAAAGTCACACTATACAAGACACTGATACTAACCCTGCTGTTGTATGGCTACGCAGCATGGATACGCGCGAAAGCAGATGAGGTAGTACTTGGAGTGTTTGAGAAAAAAATCCTTCGTAAAATATATGGACCAATTTGCTTTAATGGAGTATATGGGCTACGTATGAACCACGAGCTGTATGACGACGATAGTATAGTTAAACGCATTAAAAAACAATGTTGCGTTGGCTAGGTCATGTTGTCAGAATGGGTGAAGAAGCTGCTCCAGCTAAGAAGTCGTTCAAAGGTCACCATAATAGAAAACATAAAAGGGGAAGACCAAAACTCTGATGGAATGGCCAAGTGGAGAGAGACATCTCGAAAGTGGGTGTCAGCCAGTAATCGGCTTGTTGTGCGCTCTATCACTAAAAAATGCAACCTTGAAAAAGAAAAATTTATTCTGGAATTCCAGGCTGCTTACAGAATCCCTAATTGTTGTACATACCACTCCCCTTATTTGGTTTATGTCTCGTACTGTGTCCCGCCTAAGTGCCGGTGTCTGTTAGCCACGAAAGCCGGGCAATGACATAGGAAATTCTCCAACATCTCATTGTCTTCGGCACATGCCCTACACACGCTGTCACTTGACGCACCAATTTTGCATAATTGAGCTCGTGGTCCTATGTGGTCTTTGAGAGAAACTTGGCGGCATCATGAAAGCTATCGACCTGCTCGCAGAACAACTTCCACGAGGCACGTTTGCCGTTCTCGTAATGTTACTGTATTCCTTTAGCCGTGTGTAGTATAAATCCCAGTGAAGTTCCACTTTTTTATGACGTGCTCTGTTATGAAGTCTGCGGACCTCTTCCCCAATGTTTCTAAGCTTCGCGGTCATCCGGGGTTTTTTCTTGGGCTGATTTCCTATCTCGAAGAGGACAATTATCTTCAAAAGACTCCACTAGGGCAGTCGTAATCCTATTACCATCATCGTCAATGTCTTCTATGCTTGGAAAATCTAAATTATCTTGCCCAAGTCTTCTTCTGATTTGTCTTCCGAATTTTGTCCAGTTGGTTTTCAACTTATTACGGAAACTTATCGGAATCGGCGCTGGCCGTGCCTTTCCAAACCTAATGTAGCAGTGGCCAGAGAAGTAATGTGGAAATAACCAGAGAGTCACCAGCCGTTGCAGCTCCTACGTGGGTGGTTGTGTCGGAGAGTCGAAAGGAAGATAAAGTGATGTCAAGTATGCTCCACCGCCTCCCTGTCGCATCGCATCTGGGGAAAATACATAATTTAAATTTCTATGATAAATAACGCAGGTTCTCGGACGAGTGCCAGTGTTAGCATAGAATAATTGGTAATTGATGTGGTTCAGTCGAGCAACTTTGTTCCAGGTCATCCATGGCTCCTGAATTAGGGCTATATGAATCTTTCCCTTACTGATTTTCTCCATCTAAGCGTGAGTAGATGTCTAGCTTAGGTGGAGGTTTATGTGGATGACCTCATTCGCTGGTCCTGCAGTAAGTAGTTTTCTTAGGAGTGGGTGATGGTCTCATCGTCTGATCCCTGTTGATTAGGCTGCATTGACTTTCCTGTCACTGCACTGCCTGATGATTTAGTATTAGGATCTATGGCTATCCTATTCTTACGAGTCGGTAATGGTTCCATCGTCGGGTGCCTGTTCGTTTGGCTGTATTGAGTTTCCAATAATAAGATCTTTGCCTATCTTAGTCTTCCAAATCTGAATTAAATGGTCTTCTTGGGAGTAGGGTATGGTCTTATCGTCGGCTTCATGTGCGTTAGGATGCATTGAGACTCCTGTCGTTGCGATGATTGAATATTAGGATCTTTCCCTATCCTAGTCTTCCGAATCTTGAAGTTGGTGATGGGTCAATCGTCGAGTCAATGTTCGTTAGGATATGTTGGGTCTCTCGCTCCTGCACTGTCTGATGTTTTCGCATTAGAATCTTTGCTTTCCGTGTCTTCCCAATATTGAGAGAGACGGTGATTGTTTTGTTGTCGGATCGGTCCTAGTCTTTCCAATCTTGAAAAGGACGGCCTTGGTCCCGTTGTACGCCATGTCTGTAGCCTTAGCCAAACTTGTCACGGAGACTTGATCAATGTCCACCACAGCAAGAGTTCCTTACTCCTTCTCCTTCCTGTGGAAGACCTCACATTTCTCCACTGCCAATTCTTAGTTTTGCTTGTTAAAGACTTCCATCATGCGTTCCGTTGCGAATTCACCACCCTCATCCTTGGTGAAAACCGTCACCTTTGCGAGCTGGGGGATAGATACTTCAAGGGAGTGTGAATACTTTCAACTAGATTTTTAATGGTACCAATACATTCCCCTGACGCGAAATGCAGCGTTAAGATGTCCCGCCTATACTCACAGCTCATTATCTGGATGGGTGGACCCCCTTCAGAGTTCAACACATGATCGAAAGCCCGTGCGTTTACCAGATGCTTCACTTGGGACCTATGATCTGATGGAATCCTACCGGATTCACTTCCGATATCGATGACTGCACAAGTCATCTCATCTCTGTTGTGCGTAAGAGGCTCCATAAATTTTCCAACGACCATCTTCCCCTTCCGTGATGGCTGTGGCGCCCTTTTGGAAGTCATCGTCCTCCATGAAGACTCAGAGGCCGTGCGCCCTTTCTTCGTTCCTGTTCGGACTTTGTCTACCTCCGCAGGACACTGTCTGGAGTCTTCATTGCGGGAGGGCTGGCTGGCTTTTCCAAGAGTACTTGAGAGGTGGGAGCTTGTTTTTCTTCAGCATTTTAGCAGTGTTTTGCTCTTCGGGTGATCTGATTCTCTTTCCAGCTTCCGAATTGGAATGTCAGTTCTATCCCTTCCAGCATCTTTCACTTTCACCCGATTTCGCTGCCGGGGCATATTCCTGTCTCCTTCGTCAAAGAGCAAAGCCCTAGCTAACTACTGCCATCATTCCGCTGTTTCTGACTGTTTCATTGGCGAGCTAAAGGATGAGCTGCGCATCCCTGAGGTTTATCCTTGGATTCCACATTAGTTAGTCTGACGACTAGTTGTGCGCTTGAAGCACGATCTCGACTACAGGTACCAAGGCACCCACACCTATAGCAGGGGCGGAAAACATGCTACGGTCAGATACCACCACAGCAGCTGTTGGATCCTTGGAGTACATTTTGAGCCTACTCAAAAAGGCTTACAATTTTTCCTTTTTATACCCTCCACCATAAGATGGGGGGTATACTAATTTCGTCATTCTATTTGTAACTACTCGAAATATTCGTCTGATACCCCATAAAGTATATATATTCTTGATCGTCGTGACATTTTATGTCGATCTAGCCATGTCCGTCCGTCCGTCTGTCTGTCGAAAGCACGCTAACTTCCGAAGGAGTAAAGCTAGCCGCTTGAAATTTTTCACAAATACTTCTTATTAGTGTAGGTCAGCTGGTATTGTAAATGGGCCATATCGGTCCATGTTTTGATATAGCTGTCATATAAACCGATCTTGTGTCTTGACTTCTTGAGCCTCTAGAGGGCGCAATTATTATCAAATTTGAATGAATTAGAGCACGAGGTGTTTTGTTATAATATCCAACAACTGTGCCAAGTATGGTTCAAATCGGTCCATAACCTGATATAGCTGCCATATAAACCGATTTTGGGTCTTGACTTCTTGAGCCTCTAGAGTGCGCAATTCTTGTCCGATTGGAATGAAATTTTGCACGACGTGTTTTGTTATAATATACAACAACTGTGGCAAGTATAGTTCAAATCGGTCAATAACCTGATATAGCTGCCATATCAACCCATCTTGTGTCTTGACTTCTTGAGCCTCTAGAGTGCGCAATTCTTATCCGATTGGAATGAAATTTCGTACGACGTATTTTGTTATGATATCCAACAACTGTGCCAAGAATAGTTCAAATCGGTCTATAACCTGATATAGCTGTCATATAAACCGATCTTGGGTCTTGACTTCTTGAGCCTCTAGAGGGCGCAATTCTTTTCCGATTTGAATGAATTTTGGCACGACTTGTTTTGTTGTGATATCCAACAACTGTGCCAAGTATGGTTCAAATCAGTTCATAACCTGATATAGCTTTCATATAAACCGATCTGGGATCTTGACTTCTTGATCCGATTTGCCTGAAATTTTGTACGACGGATTCTCTCATGACCATTAATGGAATGGTCATGGCGGAATGAAAACACGTCCACTTCACTCGACGATTATTTATTAAAGGTATAGGTGTATTAAGTTCTGCAAACTAAAATAATACGCAACGTGTTAATGTGGCCGGCACTAGACCGTCCTGGCCGGAAACCTGCCTGGGACAAATGCAGTCAAGTGCAGGCTGAAGACGAAGACTTGCCATTCCTTTATTTAATGTGCTTAACAATGTTATCCCTCTCCAGTTTTTATACTGGGTGAGGTCGCCATTCTTTCGGATTATGACCATTATTCCATTCTGAGGTGAAAGCGTTTGTGGTGTCCCCTATACCGTAAAAGTTCAGCAAGTACGTTATCAGGGCAGTTCTTGTGGAGGAACAGAAAGGCCTCCATTTCTTCGCCTGTGGGTAGGGTTGTAATTATTTCCTTGCGTAGGTTTCGGTGCATTGTGGGATTAAGAGGATCGGAGCTAACGTCCTTGGTTGCTGGTACTTCGAAGCTGAAAAATCCGGTGTTGTTAATTCCGATCCGTCCTCTTTTTTTATGCCCTCCACCATAGGCTGGGGGGTATACTAATTTCGTCATTCTGTTTGTAACTACTCGAAATGTTCGTCTGAGACCCCATAAAGTATATATATTCTTGATCGTCGCGACATTTTATGTCGATCTAGCCATGTCCGTCCGTCTGTCCGTCCGTCCGTCAGTCTGACTGTCGAAAGCACGCTAACTTCCGAAGGAGTAAAGCTAGCCGTTTGAAATTTTTCACAAATACTTCTTATTAGTGTAGATCGGTTGGTATTGTAAATGGGCCATATCGGTCCATGTTTTGATATAGCTGCTATACAAACCGATCTTGGGTCTTGACTTCTTGAGCCTCTAGAGTGCGCAATTCTTATCCGATTGGAATGAAATTTTGCACGACGTGTTTCTCTATGACTTCCAACAACTGTGTCAAGTATGGTTCAAATCGGTCCATAATCTGATATAGTTGTCATATAAACCGATCTTGGGTTTTGACTTCTTGAGCCTCTAGAATGCGCAATTCTTATCCGATTTTAATGAAATTTCGCATGACATGTTTCTCTATGACTTCCAACAACTGTGTCAAGTATGGTTCAAATCGGTCCATAATCTGATATAGTTGTCATATAAACCGATCTTGGGTCTTGACTTCTTGAGCCTCTAGAGTGCGCAATTCTTATCCGATTAGAATGAAATTTTGCACGACGTGTTTCGTTATGATATCCAACATTTTTGTTAAGTATGGTTCAAATCGGTCCATAACCTGATATAGCTGTTATATAAACCGATCTTGGGTCTTGACTTCTTGAGCCTCTAGAGGGCGCAATTCTTATCCGATTTGAATGAATTTTGGCACGTAGTATTTTGTTATGATATCCAATAACTGTGCCAAGTATGGTTCAAATCGGTCAAATCAAACTTATATAACTGTCATATAAACAGATATGGGGACTTGACTTCTAGAGGGCGCCATTCCTATCCGATTTGGCTGAAATTTTCCAACACGTATTTTATTGTTACTTTAAACAACTGTGTCAAATAAGGTTCAAATCGGTTCATAACCTTATATAGCTGTCATGTAAACCGATCTGGGATCTTGACTTCTTGAGCCTGTAGGGGTCGCAATTATTATCCGATTTGCCTAAAATTTTGTACGACGGATTCTCTCATGACCATCACCATACGTGCCTATTATGGTCTGAATCGATCTATAGCCCGATACATCTCCCATATAAATCGATCTCTCTATTTTGCTTCTTGAGCCTCCAAAGGGCGCAATTTTTTTCGATTTGGCTGACATTTTACACAGTTCTCCAACATATAATTTAATTGTGGTCCAAACCGGACCATATCTTGATATCGCTCTAATAGCAAAGCAAATATTTTCTTATATCTTGTTATTATTACCGTTGGCCTGATATTGTTGCCGTTTATTTGTTTTATTGACTCGTAAACGCCACGCATGTTTCCAATATTAGCTGCATTTTCGGCGGATTCGCGATATTCAGTCCTGGCTAGTGTTTTTGTTACACTTAATTTTATATTTCGTTGATAATCCATGGTTTTGGGATCGTCAAATACATGCGGCTGCCGTAGGGGATAGTTTTTTACACTGGTGAGAAAAAAATTTCATTTTGCTTTGCCAATCGAAAATTTTTTCTAACACTGACAAATTTTGACATTGTCAAAAATCAAAAGTAAACAAGATGTGCGCGGCACCTAGTAATACAGGAATAAGCCAGAAAATAATAATTATTTGCGTAATGAATATTTTTCACAAATATATTTCATTATATTGCAAAAGCGAACATTGGAATATGGAGATATTTTAGGTCTTGCTTTCGAAAAGAGGAAAACACGGCGAGTAAGACAAGTTATGTCATTTAAAAGACATCAGTATTAATTATTTCCAATTTTAGGAAGTTTTGTACATGGAACCTTCTTCACGAACCATAACTTCACGAAAAATTAATGCAAATGCGAATTTGCTTCTATTTTTATACCCTCCACCAGTTCTTGTTTGTAACTACTCGAAATATTCGTCTGAGACCCCATGAAGTACATATATTCTTGATCGTCGCGAAATTTTATGTCGATCTAGCCATGTCCGTCCGTCTGTCTGTCGAAAGCACGCTAACATCCGAAGGAGTAAAGCTAGCCGCTTGAAATTTTGCACAAATATTTCTTATTAGTGTAGGTTGGTATTGTAAATGGGCTATATCGGTCCATGTTTTGATACAGCTGCCATATAAACCGATCTTGAGTCTTGACTTCTTGAACCTCTAGAGCAATTCTTATCCGATTGAAATGAAATTTTGCACGACGTGTTTTGTTATGATATTCAACAACTGTGCCAAGTATGGTTCAAATCGGCCCATAACCTGATATAGCTGCCATATAAACCGATCTTGGTCTTGACTTCTTGAGCCTCTAGAGTACGCAATTCTTATCCGATGGGAATGAAATTTTGCACGACATGTTTTGCTATGGTATCCAACAACTGACCCAAGTATGGTTCAAATCGGTTCATAACCTGATATAGCTGTCATATAAACAGATCTGGGGACTTGACTTCTTGAGCTTGTAGATGGCGCAATTCCTATCCCATTTGGCTGAAATTTTGCATGACGTATTTTATTCTTACTCTCAACAACTGTGTCAAATAAGGTTCAAATCGGTTCATAACCTGATATAGCTGCCATATAAACCGATCTGGGATCTTGAATGCTTTAGCTTCTGGAGGTCGCAATTATTATCCGATTTGCCTGAAATTTTGTACGACGGATCCTCTCATGACCATCAACATACGTGTTTATTATGGTCTGAATCGGTCGATAGCCCGATACAGCTCCCATATAAATCGATCTCTCTATTTTACTTCTTAAGCCCCCAAACGGCGCAATTCTTATTCGAATTGGCTGACATTTTACACAGGTCTCCAACATCTTATATATAACAAGTAAAAGCGTGCTAAGTTCGGCCGGGCCGAATCTCATATACCCTCCACCATGGAGCGCATTTGTCGAGTACTTTTCCCGACATCTCATCTTAGGCAAAAAATGATATTAGAAAAGATTTGCTCTGCTATTAGAGCGATATCAGGATATGATCCGGTTTAGACCAAAATTAAATTATACAATATGTTGGAGACCTGTGTAAAATGTCAGCCAATTCGAATAAGAATTGCGCCCTTTGGGGGCTCAAGAAGTAAAATAGAGAGATCGATTTATATGGGAGCTGTATCGGGCTATCGACCGATTCAGACCATAATAATACTAAGCACAGTTATTAGAAGTGATACTAAAACACTATGTGCAAAATTTCAGTCAAATCGGATGAGAATTGCGCCCTCTAGAGGTACAAGAAATCAAGACCCACGATCGGTTTATATGACAGCTATACCAGGTTATGAAGTGAATTGAATCATACTTAGCACAGTAGTTGGATATCATAACAAAACACGTCGTGCAAAATTTTATTCCAATCGGGTAAGAATTGCGCTCTTTAGAGGCTCAAGAAGTCAAGACCCAAGATCGGTTTATATGGCAGCTATACCAGGTTATGGACCGATTTAAACCATACTTAGCACAGTTATTAAAAGTAATACTAAAACACTATGTGCAAAATTTCAGTCAAATCGGATGAGAATTGCGCCCTTTAGAAGCTCAAGAAGTGAAGACCCAAGATCGGTTTATATGGCAGCTATATCAAAACATGAACCGATATGGCCCATTTTCAATACCAACCGACATACACTAATAAAAAGTTTTTGTGCAAAATTTCACGCGGCTAGCCTTACTCCTTCGTAAGTTAGCGTGTTTTCGACAGACAGGCGGACGGACGGACATGGCTAAATCGACATAAAATGTCGCGACGATCAAGAATATATATGCTTTATGGGGTCTCAGACGAATATTTCGAGTAGTTACAAACAGAATGACGAAATTAGTATACCCCCCATCCTATGGTGGAGGGCATAAAAATCAATTTGTGTTTGTTTGTAGATGTGTTTGTTTGTTTGTTTGTATGTTTGTGTGTTCCTTATAGACTCAGAAACGGCTGAACCGATTTTCTTAAAATTTTTACAGATGGTGTGTGATGACCCCGTGGTGAAAATAGGGTACTACATTTTTTGATATCTAAAGGGGGGCGGACCCTCCCCTTACCCTAATTTTCAGAAACGCCAGATCTTAGAGATGGGTGGTGCGATTTAAGCGAAATTTTGTGTGCTTTCATATAGAACCCTAAAAATAAAAATTTGGTATTTAAATTTCGGTTGGGGTACCTAGGGGGGCCGCCCCACCCTAAAAACATATATTTAGACCAATCACGACAATATGGGACTCAAATGAAATGTATTTAGGATAAGAAAACGAATCTGATATCTAATTGTCGGACCAAGTGCTAGGGGGACCACCCCACGCCCCAAAACACCACCAAAATCGGACGTATTTATCGACCATGGCAATATGGGATTCAAATGAATGGTATTTGCGAGTAGAATATGAATCTGATATCCAAATGTGGGACTACGTTTCTGGGGGTCCACACTTTCCCCAAACCACCCCCCCCCCCCCCCCCCAAAACAGGACTTATTTACTGACCATGGGACTATGGGGCTTAAATAAAAGGTATTTGAGTGTAGAATTAAAATCTGATATCCAAATATGGGACCAAGTGTTTGGGGGCCGCCTCTCCTCAAAAACATCCCCCAAAGGGGACAAATTTACAACCATAGCCATATGGGGCTCAAATGAAAGGTCGTTGGAAGTTTATCACGAATCTGATATCAATATTTGGGAAAAGTGTCTATGGGGCCACCCCACCCCCACAACACCACCCAAATAGGAAGTATTTTCTGACTTTTGAAATATGACGCTCAAATAAGAGAGTTTTTGGAGTGGATCACGAATCCGACATATATTTTCAAGGCCAACTCACTGAGTGGCCGCCCATCTCCCAAAACACCCCCCAAGTCACGGTCACGTTTGCCGACTATGGAAATATGGGGTTCAAATTAAAGGTTTTTGGGAGTAGAAGTTTTAGATACAAACTTCTCTTGTGTAAGTTTCAAGTCTATCTGAATCTTTATTTCAAATTTTCCTTAACGCTAGCTTAATAAATAAATGTTTACAATTAGCTGATGAATTCTTCATAGTATATGTTTTCATTATGGCTCGCTATGGGTGGTCAAATGATATTTGCATTGATCTCTGTTTCTCTGTGGCTGGTTGGGGTAAATGGATTTTGTATATACAAAATCCATTTGCGACAATTTCGTTGATCATGGATTTTTGCTAATGCTGCAAAAATCCATAGTCATAATGAATTAAAATTCTGCGGACAGCGTGGGTGGCCCTGTAACTCCCCCAACGCTTGTTTCGGGCTCCGTCCTCGGAGTCGATGATAGATTTAACTTAAATCTTTTTACACTTTGATATGAAATAAGTATAATTATAATTGATATTAACAAATACAGACATGTATAATGGTAATTTGACACTTTTTGATGTTTTTCAATTTTGTTTCTATTTTGGACATTTTTTGTGTCCAATATTTCCATAGTAAGTTCTTCTTTGGTTGTATTTGTAAATGGTATAGCTTTAATAAACTCAGGGTTTAAATAATGGTGTTTAATAGTGTTTTCGACATTTGTAAAAGATTGATTTTTAAGGTATAAAGTACAATTTTTGTATTTAATCCATTTTGTTCCTTCTACAAAAATATTATGACCACAAGTAGTTTTCATTTTGGTTTTATGAAATTTCTGTATTACAATAGAGCCTGGCGTTATAATTTTTATTGTTTCTTCTGCTTTTTTCTTAATTCTAATGCAATTTTTTATTATGGATTTTGTAAAAATATCGATAATACATTCATCATTTAATTTTACAAGATTGCTTGCTTTTTCCGATTTCTCATTAAATTCGTAAACAATACCGTCTTTTAACAATATTTCTTTGTGCTTAAAACTAATTGTTTCATTTTTATCATCCAAAATTTCAAAAAGACGATATTTTTCATATTTTTCTTTT
The DNA here is from genome assembly GCF_963082655.1 of Stomoxys calcitrans. Taxonomy (NCBI): domain Eukaryota; kingdom Metazoa; phylum Arthropoda; class Insecta; order Diptera; family Muscidae; genus Stomoxys; species Stomoxys calcitrans. Next base: position 111,555,968 of record NC_081554.1, on the reverse strand, counting down.
CCGTATTTAGGAATTAATAGAGTAAATATAATAATATTATGCTTATATAGTAATGACACTAAATCAATATTTTTAAATTCTTCGTCAGATTCTATCAGTTTTGTTTCTTGGTCTGTCAAAATATTTCTTGTGAGGATACCTAATCGGCTGGTCAAAATAACGTCCTCTATTGTGTCGATAAAATGAAGTAAAGAATTAATGTCATTGTGTATTTGAAAACATACTTTCAAATAGTAATAATGTTCCCTAATCTGAGTATTTAATACAAGACTTTTTATTTGGCTGGAAATATATCTTTCAATATTCAAAATATTTTTGTTTAGAATTTCTATCTGTTCCTGTAATTCCTTGTTTATTTTAATTTGTTTGTTATTTTCATTAATAAGTTCGATATTTTCTGTATCTAAATTATGTAATGCATTATAGATTGCTTTTTCATCCTCACTGTCCATGGTTCCTGCAATAACTTTTAATGTTTTCCCTAATAAGTCAATTAATCCTCTTTTATTTCTTATTTTTGGTGTTAAAGCTTTAAGTTTTGTATCCAGTTCCCTAAAATTCCTAAGCAACGTCCTATGTATATAGTCATTTTTTGTGTCACTTGGTAGCGTTTCATTTAACATCTTAATATTAACTTCTATTTGGTTTCTAGCAACTTCTAGTTCTGTTATATTAATTATGTGTAATACTTTCATATTATACTCAATAAGCCGCACTTCATCCACTTTGATTGGTAAATAACCATTGTTGTTGTCCAAATCGATTATTTCGATATTCTCCGCATGAATTCCATATATCAAAATTATTAGTACCAACAAAGTTGTCATTGTGATCTAATAGAATATAAGATCAAGGAAGACCAATTTAGACAATTATAATAATTATTTGTTATTTAGATATATATATATATATATATATATGTATAAAATTAATGCAGTAATCTTTAAAATTCGATTTTATGCTCCTGTATTGTTGCTACTAATTATTTCGTTTAACAGCATTACCCCTTCTAGTGGTTTGTTGCACTGGGAATCTTACGTTCTGTGCGTTTTGGAATTTCTTTTTCTTTTTAACATGTGTTTTATAATAAATTTGTTTTGAATTTTGGTCTTTTAAATGAGAGTCGTCAATTTTCCTTCCTTCTATTTTCCTGAATTTCTGATAATTTTTGCCTCCTCTAGTCTCTTTGATATAATTGATGCCGTCTTCTAGAATTTTTTCTCCTATCCTTGATTCATTCAGTTTATTAATTACTTGTTCCTTTTTCTTTAGCATCCTATCATATATATCCGGGTATTGAGATTCATTAATCTTCCCTTGAATAAAATCAATTGGTTTTATATTTGTTGTACTATGTATAGTATGGTTGTAGAAACCATTTATTTGAATCATCTGTTCTTCTATAGAAATGTCAATTTTGCTTTGCTTGAGAATTCTTAAATGTTCATTGATAGTATTATGTAGCCTTTCAATATCGCTATTGCTATTATGATTTAAACTTGATGTAAAGTTAATTTCAATATTCTTTTCTTTTAAGAACTCCATCATTCCATGTGATTTCATTCCGAGTTCGTTATCTGTTACAATTTTTTCAATATTTCCATAAGAGCTTAAATATCTTAAGATGCATTTCCTAAATTCGGGGTCTGATCTATTGGTAACACGAGTTATAAGTGCTACTTTACTAAATTTGTCTATCATGGTAACAAATATACTTTTATTTATGGAATAAAATACATCCATATGGATAATTTCATGTGGTCTTCTAGGGGTTTCAGATATTTTATAAGGAACTAGATCTGGATTCCTTTCGTATTTTGACAGCATACAAACTTCACAATTGTTTATAAATTCCGATACTTTCTTATACAAATATGGGTAATAATATTTATCTTTAATTTCTTTGTAGTTTTCATTGCATCCTCTATGGTTATTTTTCAAATGTTCATTAGAGATTATCTCTTCTAAATACTCCTCGTCGAGGATATCAATTAATTTCTTGAGACATCTGACAATTTTTAGATTACTATAATCTTTAAATAAGATTGATTTTAATTTATTAAATATGTCATCATCTACAAATAGTGCGTTTGTTTTTTCGTGATCAAAATGATTTTCTATAATTGTTTTCAGGAAATCATCGTCAAATTCCTTTGCCTTTATTACTTTTCTTTTGTGGTTATGTATGACTGAGTTTCTAATTGATACAGCGCCTGATATTATTTTTTGAAATATAACTTGATTGTCATAAATATTTATTGGTTTTTGCAATTCCTTAATTGAATTTAGATTTTCATTATTGTTAAAATTTTGATTTGATGATATGGTATTATTAATTTCAATTCTACTAAGACAGTCTGCCACCTTATTTAGGTGTCCTTCTTTATAGTTTATTTCATAATCATACTCTCCTATTTGAAGTCTCCACCGCATTAATTTCGAATTTGGCTCTTTTAAGTTATTTAACCATATTAGTGGTTTGTGGTCAGTAAAAAGTTTAATTTTCCTGCCATAGACATATGGCCTAAATTGTTTTAAACACCATACAATTCCAAGACATTCTTTCTCAATGGTGGAATAGTTTATTTCGTGTTCATTCAAAGTTCGAGATACGTATGCAATCGGTTTATCGTTCTGCGATAGAACTCCTCCAATAGCAACATTGCTCGCATCCGTAGTAATTTCAAAAGGTAAACTGAAGTCGGGATAAACTAATATTGGAGCATGAACCAACTTTTCCTTCAAAATGTTAAATGCATCGATGTAATTTATATCTTTTATATCTAAAATCGAGTCCTTTTTCAAGTATTTAGTCATGGGTTTAGTAATGTGTGCATAATTTTTTATGAATCTTCTATAATAGCCCGTCATTCCCAAGAATCTTTTTATTTCCTTTTCAGTTCTAGGAATTTGTAATTTTCTTATAACTTCAATTTTAGCTTGGTTCGGGGACACGCCTTCTTCATTTACTGTATGACCCAAAAATTCGACTTCTTTCCTGAAAAATTCACATTTATCTAATTGAATTTTGAGCCTTGCATTTCTTAATTTGTTAAGCACTGATTTCAAATTTTTTACATGTTCTTCTAGTCCATTGGAAAATACAATAATATCATCCATATAAACCATACACTCCCTTTTCGAAACATTTTCCCTTAAAATATTATCTACCAATCGTTGAAAAGTGCTCGGTGCATTTTTCAACCCGAATGGCATTCTATTAAATTCATAATGGCCGTTATCTACTGAAAATGCAGTTTTTTGTCTGTCCTTTTCATGGACTTCGATTTGGTGAAAACCGCTTTTGAGGTCAAGAATAGAAAAATAATTCGATTTTCCTAACTTGTCTAATATATCTGTTATATTTGGAATCGGATAATTATCCTCAATGGTTTTATCATTTAATTTTCGATAGTCAATGACTAATCTAAATTTCTTCATGCCCGATGCATCTGATTTCTTTGGTACAACCCAAACAGGACTGTTGTATGGACTACTGCTCGGTGCAATAATTCCATTACTTAACATTTCCAAAATCTGTTTTTGGATTTCATCTTTGTATATATAAGGGTACCGATAAATTTTACTTCTTATTGGTATTTCATCAGTGGTATCTATAGTATGCTTAATTTCGTGGGTAAAAGTCAATTTTCCATTATCAGAAAGTAAAACCTTAAAATCCCTAATTAGTTTCTCCAATTCTAATCTCTCCTTAGAATTAAGGTGTTCGGTTCTAATTTTCTTTAGAACTGAATCAACATCTATAATTTCGCTATTGATTTTTCCACTAATATCATTAATATTATGAATTTCCGAAATTTCTTCATACGTCAAAATCACTCCTGTATCTAAAACAATAGGTTTATTTGATTTATTATTAATCTTTACACACACTTCTCCATTTTCACATTTATAAAGACCTTCATTGAGAATTATTCCATTACCCTGCATAATATTATTAATTAATACGTCTCCATTTTCTAAAGGAAGACATATTTTACAATCTTGCTCTCCCGGTGGAATAGTTATCTTTACTTTCGTCGTTATTTTCTCAGAAAGTAATGGCAGTTTTGAACCATTTAGAAGTAAATACATCCCTTCGTAATTTATAATTGCTTTATTTTTCAATAAAATGTCGTTGCCTATTAATCCTTCAAAATTATTATTAAAATTGTAAACATAAAATTCAAACATTTGATTTGGCAAATTAAATTCCCTGAAAGCCTTCACCACGGCTTTATGTGTAACTATATGTGAATTTTTTAAAGCTAACATTTCCTTTGGTCCTTTTAATTGTACTATTTTACTTTGATGAAAAACATTTGGATTCACTAAGGAGTTTGTGGCTCCTGTATCAATCAAAAATTTGCACTTGTTAATTACTATGTAGGTGAGTTCATTGGAGCTGTCTGACAAAAATTTCCAATATCCATTGGTGTTGGTCTATCACTATCATTTATTGGCTGATTAGTTGAATCACTGCTAACGGTGTTATTTTGAAACGGGTTGTTTCGATTATTACTATCATTCTGTCTCGGAATATAATTTTGATATTGATCCTGATATCTGGTATAATTTTGATTCTGATGTTGATTTTGTCTGTGTCTTTGATTTTGATATTTATAGTTTTGATTTTTATTAAAGTTCGTATTTTGATTCACGCTTTTATTTCTATTGTCATGAGTAGAATTTGTTTCGTTTTTATTTGGAATTGGATTAGGATTATAGAAAGCATAATTCGTATCGTAAAGTATTTTCATCGCATTCTCGATATTATTTGGATTTCTACAAATTATAATGGAACGCATTGGTTCAATTAATTTGTTTTTAAATACGTCCAATGCTACCCTTTTATTAGCTGCAATGAGAGCATTGTAGCCCGCTTCGTTTTGATGTAATGATCGAGTTTTCATGTTAAGTCTTCTGAGATAAGTTATTATCTCGTCATAAAAATTCTTTGCATTAGTTTTAAATTTAACTGATCTTAATTTATCATATAACTGTTCATCTGTTAATCTATCGCCAAAGTTGTTAATAAGGGTTTCTTTTAGCTCTGTCCATCTTGTAAGGTGATTGTTTATTTCGGAAATGTCCTTAGCCGGTCCACTTAGTTTTGACTTAATTATGTCTAAAAATATTCCCTTCGACAAGTCATCATAGGTTTCTAAAATTTGCGTAATTCTGTCAACTAAGTCAATAAAGGTGTAGAGTTCGCTAAAACTACCGTTATAAACCGGTAATTTTGATAAATACTTTATAGGGTCAACCGTGACTGCGTTAAGTGCCATTTTACTATTATTTAAATTTTTTTTTGTCTAAATTAAAACTTTTTTCTTTGCTGATTTTTTTTTTATCAGAAACAATTTTTTTTTTTAGCGTAAAATTTTCACAATTTTTTTTTCACAATTTCTTAATATTCACTATTATTTTCTTATTAGTTACCATAAATTAGAGCTATCAGAAACAATTTTTTTTTTTTAGCGTAAATTTTTCACAATTTTTTTTTTCACAATTTCTTAATATTCAATATTATTTTCTTATTAGTTACCATAAATTAGAGCTGGTATGTTTCTCCCTCTTTCTTCCTTTATCCGTCGTATGGTTTTTCCTGCTGCCCGGACAAAACCTTTTCCTGGATTCCGAAAGTAAATCCTTTTCGAGGATTTATGTTTTCATCCTTTTTCTTCCTTTATCCGTCGTATGGTTTTTCCTGTTGCCCGGACAAAACCTTTTCCTGGATTCCGAAAGTAAATCCTTTTCGAGGATTTATGTTTTCATCCTTTTCCTGGATGGTGTTGAGTCGTGGATACCTTGTAGGATCCTACCGACTGCGCCAGTTTTAGATACAAACTTCTCTTGTGTAAGTTTCAAGTCTATCTGAATCTTTATTTCAAATTTTCCTTAACGCTAGCTTAATAAATAAATGTTTACAATTAGCTGATGAATTCTTCATAGTATATGTTTTCATTATGGCTCGCTATGGGTGGTCAAATGATATTTGCATTGATCTCTGTTTCTCTGTGGCTGGTTGGGGTAAATGGATTTTGTATATACAAAATCCATTTGCGACAATTTCGTTGATCATGGATTTTTGCTAATGCTGCAAAAATCCATAGTCATAATGAATTAAAATTCTGCGGACAGCGTGGGTGGCCCTGTAACTAGTAGACCACGTATCTGATATCAACATTAGTGACCAACTGTCTAGAGGAGGTCCCACCACCATAACAACCCCCAAATAGGTCGTATTTGCTCACCAAGACAATTTGGGTCGTAAAGAGAGTGGAACTAAATATTTATTGTTTTTAGGGCCAATACCCAAAACCGGACATATTTGCTGACTTTTGCAATAAGGAGTTTAAATAAGAATCGAAAACGAATCCGATATCCAATTTTGAGGCCAATGGTAATATGGGGTTCAAATAAATGATATATAGATATATGAGAATAGAGCACGTTGCTGATATATTTTCCGGGCTTAGTGTTTGGGCGACTACCCTAATCCCCAAAACACCCCAAAATCGGCCATATATACCGACAATGTCAATGTGGAGCTTAAATGAAAGGTATTGGGGGGTAAAGCAAGAATTGATACCCATTTTCGCAAGAATTGATACCCAAAATACCACAAACAGCTTTTTTTTAGTGACCATCGCAATATGGGGCTCAAATAAAGGTATTTGGGAGTAGAATACGTATTTCAAGAATGTAGTAAACCTTACATCCAAACTTAAATTCGTAGATCAATGAAGATCATGTGGAATTCATATAAAGGTACTTATATTATAAAACTGTTGGTCAAGCGATATACTATTTTCGTAGCATGGTATTTCAGTAAAAGCTCTTTAATTGTCGAAAATAAATATTCCAAGGAAACTTTTGTTCCATATAAAGTAAAAGAAGGCGCAGCGGAGCGGGCCCGGGTCATCTTTATATCTCTCTAATAGCAGAGCAAATTTTTTCTTGTATCCTTTTTTGCCTAAGAAGGGATGCCGGGAAAAGAACTCGACAAATGCGATCCATGGTGGAGAGTATAAAAGATTTGGCTCGGCCGAACTTAGCACTCTTTTACTTGTTTTCTATTGTTTAAATGAAAATTACGAACGAAATTCATGCCAGGTAAACAAACTATTGACGCCGTTATACAAAAATCAATAAACGGCGGCGCCATCATTTCAATAAACTACAAACACAAAACTGTACTTTTGTCCATTATTGTGAAATAACAACCTTTTAGAATTCCGTTGCCAATGATAATCAACAATCATTTTACTTATTTTATGTCAAATACGACGTTTAAATTTAGTGACGTCTGCCCATAATGTAGGCGGCTAAGTTATGCCGCACTCAAGTTGATTACCAAAACGCAAATGAATTTTCAATTTCTGACATGGAACTTTGCTCAATGAAAAATCATTATTGGCTGTGCTGACAAAAATCTTACTAGCCCCTGGGCTATTCAAAAATTATTCACCACACTTAACGTCATATTTTTACCAGCTACTACCAGCTACCATTTGACACACAGCCTAATGCATAAATTATGCATCGATCAAGATTATATTGTGTTCCCTTTCACTCATATACATTGCGCAAAGAAGTGAGAATGAGTCAAACATATGCCTCGCTTCTATCATATACAGACACAAAGTGGCGTGAGTAGGCAAAGAAAGAATGAATTTTTTATCTCTCCATAATATATAATTTATTTAATTATAATTTTAAAGTAAAACAAGTAAAAAGGCGTTAAGTTCGGCCGGGCCGAACTTTGGATACCCACCACTTCGGGTATATATGTAAAACACCTTTCGTCAAAATCCGGTGAAAAATGCATACCTTATGCCCCATAGCAGCTATATCGAAATATGTTCCGATTTGGACCAAATACTTATAAGTACAAGTCATTTTTCAATTGCGTATAACAAAATATTGGTATTTTAAGTAGCTATATCTAAAAATAAAACGATTTGAACCATGTACTAAACGGATGTCGAAATGCTTAGCATAAGTCACTGTGTAAAATTTAAGTGAAATCGGATTATAAATGCGACTTTATGGGACCAAGACCATAAATCGGGATATCGGTCTATATGGCAGATCTGGACGGATCTGGATCAAATTTAAAAAGGATATCGAAGGGCCTAATACAACTCACAGTCCCCAATTTCGGCGTCATCGGACAATAAACGCGCCTTTTATGACCCCAAAACCTTTGATCGAGAGATCGGGCTTTGATCTAAACCGATCTGTGCCATATTGCAGAAGTATGTCGAGGGGCTTAATTTAACCCACTGTCCCCAATTTCGGCCACATCGGACAATAAATGCGCCTTTTATGGGCCCAAAACCTGTAATCGACAGATCGGTCTATATGGCAGCTATATCCAAATCTGGACCGATCTGAGCTAAATTGACAAGGGATGTCGAAGGGCCTGACTCTACTCACTGTCCTAAATTTCAACAAAATCGGGTAATAAATGTGGCTTTTGTGGGCCTAGGACCCTAAATCGTAGGATCGGTCTATATGGCAGCTATATCGAAATCTGGATCGATCTGGGCCAAATTGACGATAGTTATCGAGGGGCCTAACACAAATCAACGTCCCAAATTTCAGCAAAATCGGATAATAAATGTGGCTTTTATGAGCCTAAGACCCTAAATCGGAGGATCGGTCTATATGGCAGCTATATCGAAATCTGAACCGATCTGTGGCAAATTGACGAACGATGTCGAGGGGCCTAACATAACTCACTGTCCCAAATTTCAGCATTTATTTGATTAAATTTGGCTTTTATGGGCCTAAGACCCTAAATCGGCGGATCGGTCTATATGGGGACCATATCAAGATATAGTCCGATATAGCCCATCTTCGAACTTAACCTGCTTATGGACAAAAAAAGAATCTGTGCAAAATTTCAGCTCAATGTCTCTATTTTTGAAGACTGTAGCGTGATTTCAACAGACGGACGGACATGTCTAGATCGCCTTAGGTTTTTACGCTGATCAAGAATATATATACTTTATAGGGTCGGAAATGGATATTTCGATGTGTTGCAAACGGAATGACAAAATGAATATTCCCCCATCCTTAGGTGGTGGAAAAGCGAAAAAAATTAGGATGTGAAGAAACAGAATGGACAATTTCCAATCGCAACAAATTGTAGCAATGGAATGGAAGAAATTGCCATCAGTCGAAAAATATTTTTCCAAATCTAGTCAGACTTTAGTTTTGCATACCTATTGAAATATCAAATAGAACCTTGGAAGATTTGCTTACGATAGAACAACAAATTTGGATTTCGAAAGCCTTAAAAGCCATATCGGATAATAGATTATAGAGAAGTTATAACCAAACCTGTGCCTATTTTGATGAAATTTTGCACACGTACTGGGACGCTAAATAGAATATCTCACGTCCAATATTGTAGAGATGTGACCAAAATTGTGTCTTTTACTGCAGATGAAAAATATCTATATATGAGAGCTATATTTAAATCAGGGCTGATTTTAATGAAATTTTGCGCACGTTTTTGAACGTCAAATAAACTGTCTCATGAAATACCGGACGAAAAATGCTCCATCTTCAGGCTTAAAGTCTATATCGGATGAAAGATATATCTGGGACCAATATCTAAATCTAAAACGAACTTTATGAAATTTTGCACACGTATTAAGTCGTCAAATAAAACACCTCGTACTAAATCTTGCTAAGATCGGACTAAAATTGTGCCCTCTACAGCCTTAAATGATATATATGGAAGATATATCTAAATGTGAACCGATTTTTATGAAATTTTGCACTCGCATTGGAACTTTAAATAGAACATTCACGCTAAATTTTGTAGAAATCAGATGAAAATTCTGGCTTCTACAGCCTTAAAAGGCAATATCGGATGGAAGATATATATGAGAGATGTATCTAAATCTGGACCGATTTTTAAACAATTTTGTGCACAAATTAGTACGTCAAATGAAATAGCACATGCATAATTTTTATACCCACCACCACAGGATGGGGACATACTAATCTAGCCATTTCGTTTGCAACACCTCAGAATATTCGTCTAAAACCCCATAAAGTGTATATATTCTTCATCGTCTCGGCATTCTGAGTCGATCTAGCCATATCCGTCCGTTCGATCGTTTGTCCAAATCACGATAGGAGTCGAACGAGTAAAGCTAGCTACTTGCCATTTTGCACAGATACTTAATATTGATCCTGGCAGGACTAGGAGAACATTTTTCAGCAGTGATTATCCCCTCCTACTGCTAGCGACATTTGTGACGTACTTTACTTACTTTCTTTGATTGGCTACGACAGAATATTTGTTACACTTGCCATTTTGCACAGATACTTAATATTGATCCTGGCAGGACTAGGAGAACATTTTTCAGCAGTGATTATCCCCTCCTACTGCTAGCGACATTTGTGAGGTACTTTACTTACTTACTTTGATTGGCTACGACAGAATATTTGTTACACTAGCCAAACGTAGAATAGCGTTCCAAGAGCCTCGATCTTCTGTGCTCATTCTAAAATCTCTGACACCAAGTTTCGAGGTGTCTCCCACAACTTGATCTTTCCATCAGGCTTTTGGTCTTCCCGATTTGCGTATACCATCATGTTTGCCTTCAAAAGCCTTCTTTGCTGGAGCTTGTTCATCCATTCTGACAACATGACCTAGCCAACGCAGCTGTTGTATTTTGATGCGTGTAACTATGCTATCGTCATCATACAGCTCATACAGCTCGTGGTTCAAACGTCGCCTATATTCTCCGTCAACGCAAACTGGTCCTTATATTTTACGAAGAATCTTTCTCTCAAATACTCCAAGCACTGCCTCATCTGCTTTCACAAGTACCCATGTTTCAGAACCATATAACAGCACGGGTAGTATCAATGTCTTGTATAGTGTAGTCTTCGTCTGTCGAGAGGTGGCCTTGTTTCTAAACTGCATACTTTGTCCAAAGTAACATCTGTTTGCCAGTATTATTCTTCGCTTAATCTCAAAACTGTTGTCATTCGTTCCGGTTACGGCGGTGCCCAGGTAGATAAAGTTACTGACTATCTCGAAGTTGTGGTTCCCAACTTTCTCCATGTTCTTTATCTGCTCGGTTGTGCAAGGCTTTTTGGGAGCTGAAACCACCCATTTCGTTTTATCTCCATTTACAGCCAGACCCATTTTCACTGACTCTCTTTCGATTCTTTCAAAGGCTGCAGTTACTACTTCCGGTGACCGACCTATGATATCGATGTCGTCGGCATAGGCAAGTAGCATGTGTTGTCATGTAATTAGTGTTTAATATTCTCCAACAGGATATTAAAGGGATCACACGATAGGCTGTCTCCTTGCCTGAAACCTCGTTTGGTATTAAATAGTTCGGAGAGATTCTTTCCTATTCTTACTGAGGAACGCGTATCAGCAAGTGTCATCCTGCAGAGTCTTATTAATTTTTCAGGGTTACCAAACTCAGACATGGCTTGAAATACCTTTGAACGTCAAGGAGTATCGAAGGCGGCTTTGTAGTAAACGAAGAGATGGTAGGTGTTGATGTGTCCTTCTCGGGTCTTTTCCAGGACTTGGCGCAGTGTGAATATCTGGTCTAGGGTCAGATTGCGCAGATGAACTGATGCATACGCCTTATAAGCGTGTCGCCTCCAGTCTTAAATAGTTCAGCGGGTAACCCGTCGGCTCCTGCTGCCTTGTTGTTCTTTAGTCGGGTCACTGCTACTTGAACCTCATTCTGACTAGTAGGTAATATTCTATACCATCATCAGGGATTGGTTCTGCGGTATCCTCTTCACCACCAATATCGGACACTAGCAGTTGGGTAAAATGTTCTTTCCATGTCCTCAGCATGTTGTCTGTGTCAGTTACCAGATTTCCTTCCTTGTCTCTGCTGCACTAAAGCCATCGGTTTGGTGTTTAATTCTTTGGTAGAATTTCCGGACTTCATCCTGACTCCTGTACATCTCAATATTCCCGCACTCACGTCTTTCCATTTCCTTTTTATACCCACCACCGAAGGATGGGGGTATATTCATTTTTGTCATTCTGTTTGCAACATATCGAAATATTCATTTCCGACCCTATAAAGTATATATATTCTTGATCAGCGTAAAAATCTAAGACGATCTAGACATGTCCGTCCGTCTGTCTGTTGAAATTATGCTACAGTCTTCAAAAATTGAGATATTGAGCTGAAACTTTGACAGATTCTTTTTTAGTCCATAAGCAGGTTAAGTTCGAAGATGGGTCAAATCGAACTATATCTAGATATAGCCCCCATATAGACCGATCCGCCGATTAAGGGTCTCAGACCCATAAAAGCCATATTTAATATCCGATTTTGCTGAAATTTATGACAGTGGGATTTCTTAGGCCTTTGGATATCCTTTGTCAATTTGGCTCAGATCGGTTCAGATTTGGATATAGCTGCCATATAGACCGATCTCTCGATGTTAGGTTTTGAGCCCATAAAAGGCGCATTTATTGTCCGATGTCGCCGAAATTTGGGACAGTGAGTTGTGATAAAACTTTCGATATTATTTTTCAATTTTACTCAGATCGGTCCAGATTTGGTTATAGCTGCAATATAGATCGATCCCTTGATTTAAATTTGGGACAGTGAGTAGTGTTAGGCTCTTCGACGTGTATCTGCAACTTGGTCGAAATCGGTCCAAATTTGGATATAGCTGCCATATAGACCGATATCTCGATGAAAAGCCTTGGCCCAATAAAAGGCGCTTTTATAATCCCATTTCACTGAAATTTGACACAGTGACTTATGTTAGGCTTTTCGACGTCCGTGTCGTTTATGGTTCAGAGCGGTCATTTTTAGATAAAGCTACTAAAAACAGCAAAATTTTGTTTTACACAGTTGAACAATGATTTGTACTTATTAGTATTTGGTCCAAATCGGAACATATTTCTATATAGCTGCTAGGGGTCATAAGGTATGCATTTTTTCCCGGATGTGACGAAAGGTGGTTTATATATATACCCGAGGTGGTGGGTATCCAAAGTTCGGCTCGGCCGAACTTAACGCCTTTTCACTTGTTGTTTCTGCGGAATAGACGTTTCTCCTCTCTCCTTTCCTCCCGATAGCTCTCCTTCATCTGGCGCGTTGCTACAGATTGCAGGGTTGCTCTATATGCCGCATTCTTGGCTTCAGTAGCATCTCGACTCTCTTGGACGTACCATGGGTTTTTTGGAGGAGGCTTCCGGTACCCAAGTACGGATTTCGCGGCATTTTCCATAGAGTGGGCAATAGTTTGCCACTGCGCCATTATATCATCGGAACAAGGAGTGCTTTCATCAAGCAGTTGGGTCATTCGAGTGGAGTATGCCGCTGCCATTTGTTGTGTTTGCAACTTTTCAATGTCCAGCTTCCGTGCAGTGTCAGATCGTACTTTCCTTGCCATGTTAAAACGGGTGCGAAACTTTGCTGCAACGAGTTAATGATCCGAATCTATATACGCTCCACGGATCGATCGTACATCTAACACGCTGGATGAACGCCTTCCATCTATCACAACGGGATCAATTTGGTTTCTTGTGTTTTGATCGAGTGACGGCCATGTGGCTTTGTGAATATTTTTATGTTGAAATCTGGTGCTACTAACTACTAACTATATATATATATATATATATAAATATAAATATATGTGCTATATCTAAATATGAACCGATTTTTATGAATTTTGCACTCGTGTTGAGACTTTAAAAAACACCTTATGCTAAATTTTGTAAAGATCGGTGTTAAACTTTGTGGGTGTTACAGCCATAAAATTCCATATCGGGTGAAAGCTATATCTAAATCTTGACCCATTTTGACGAAATTTTGCACACATATTGTGGATTCTATAGCCTTTAAAGTCCATATTGGATTAAAGATATATTCAAATCTAAACCGATTTTGTTCAAATCAATAGCGTTTGACTTTGAGCCAAAAAAGAGACGTGCAAAATTTCATGACAATCGGACAATAAATGCGACTTGTACCTTGATCACAGGAATACATGGACAGACAGAAGAACGAACAGACAGACAGAAATAGATAAATCGAATCAGGAAGTCATTCGAATCCATACTTATTGATGGGTTTGCTCTTCTCCTTCTAAGCGTTGCACAAAGCGTTGCAAATGCACAAAGTTATAAAACCCTGTACCACAGTGGTGTTTGTTTGTTTGTTTGTGTGTTCCTTATAGACTAATAAATGGCTGAACCGATTTTCTTGAAATTTTCACAAATAGTGCATATTGATCCCGTGGTGAAAATAGAGTACTAAATTTTTTGATATTTGGAGGGAGGGCGGACCCTCCCCCTAAACCTAATTTTCAGAAACGCCAGATCTCGGAGAAGGGTGGTGCGATTTATGCGAAATTTTGTGTGCTCTCTTATAGTAATCTACAAACAAAAATTTGGTATCCAAATTTCGGATCAAATATATATATACACCAATCACGACAATATGGGACACAAATGAAAGGTATTTAAGTTTAGAAAACGAATATGATATCCAATGGTCGGACCAAAACACCCCCAAATCGAACATATTTACCGACCATAGCAATATGGGACTCAAGTGAAAGATATTTGCGAGTAAACTACGAATCTGATATCCAAATGTTGGGGCCACGTTTCTGGGGGTCCACCCTTCCCCAAAACACGCACCAAACATGACTTATTTACGGACCATGGCAAATTGGGACTCAAATGAAAGGTATTTAAGGTATTTAAAACGAATCTGATATCCAATTGTCGGACCAAGTGTTTGGGGGAACACCCCAATCCCTAAAACACCCCAATATCGGACAAATTGGGTTGCCCAAAAAGTAATTGCGGACTTTTTAAAAGAAAGTAAATGCATTTTTAATAAAACTTAGAATGAACTTTAATCAAATATATAATTGCCATTTTGTTCGATAACCTTTTGCCATCTTCCTGACAAATTTAGTATTCCATGCTCATAGAAGTTCTGGCCTTTATCTGCAAAAAACTGAACCAAGTGCGATTTTATAGCCTCATCATTGCCGAAAGTTTTACCATTTAAGGAGTTCTGCAAAGATCGAAATAAATGGTAGTCTGATGGTGCAAGGTCAGGGCTATATGGTGGATGCATCAAAAGTTCCCAGCCAAGCTCACTCAGTTTTTGGCGAGTGACCAAAGATGTGTGCGGTCTAGCGTTGTCCTGGTGGAATATGACACCTTTACGATTGACCAATTCTGGTCGCTTCTCCTTGATGGCTGTATTCAATTTGTCCAATTGTTGACAGTAAACATCCGAATTAATCGTTTGGTTCCTTGGAAGCAGCTCAAAATATACCACACCCTTCCAATCCCACTAAACAGACAGCATAACCTTCTTTTGGTGGATATCAGCCTTTGAAGTGGTTTGAGCTGGTTCACCATGCTTGGACCATGATCGTTTTCGACTAACGTTGTTGTAAACAATCCATTTTTCATCTCCAGTTATGATTCGTTTTAAAAACGGATCGAATTCATTGCGTTTAAGGTGCATATCACAAGCGTTGATTCGGGTTGTTAAATGAATTTGTTTCAATACATGTGGTACCCATATTAAAATTGACGCCAAACAAACAAATGTAAACAAAATTTCGGGCACTTTTTTTCTAAAGCAAGCTAAAAGTAACAGCTGATAACTGACAGAAGAAAGAATGCAATTACAGAATCACAAGCCTTGAAAAATTTTGTCAACGCCGATTATATTACTACTATATTACCGACAATTACTTTTTGGGCAACCCAATATTTACCGACCATGGCAATATGGGACTCAAATGTTAGTTCTTTGGAAATAAAGAACAAATCTGATATCAATATTCGGGTAAAGTATCTAAGGGGATACCCCAACCCCATAACACCACCCAAATAGGATTATTTGCTGAACATTGCAATATGAGGCTCAAATAAGAGGTTTTTTAGAATAGAACACGAAACTGATATATATTTTCAAAGCCAAGTCACTGGGCGGCCGCCCATCCCCCAAACCGGTCACGTTTGCCGACTATGGAAAAATGGAGCTAAAATAAAAGGTGTTCGGGAGAAGACCATGAATCTGATTTCAATATTCGGGACCAACTGTCTAGGGGACGTCCCACGACTATAACTACCCCCAAATAGGACGAATTTGCTCACCAGGACAATTTCGGTCTTCAAAACAGTGGAGCTCAATATTCATAGTTTTTAGGGCCCATACCCATAACCTGTCATGCTGGCTTTTGTTATAAGGGGCTTAAATGAATGGTATTTGAGACTAGAAAACGAATTTGATATCCAATTTTGAGGCCAATGGTAATATGTAATATGGCGTTCAAATAAATGATATATATATATGAGAATAGAGCACGTTGATGATATATTTTCAGGGCTTAGTGTTTGGGGTGGTCCCCACTTCGATATTCGGGACCAATTTTCTACCTGTTTCCCAAAATACCCTACAAACAGCAATTTTTTAGTGACCATCGCAATATGTGGCTCAAATAAAGGCATTTGGGAGTAGAATAGGAATTTGATATGCAAATGTAGGACCATGTATTAAGGGCGTCGTCCCTTCCCCAAAACACTCCTCAAAAGGTAAAAATTTTTCGACCATACCAATATACTAAAATGAAGTGCATTTGAGATTAGAAAACGAACGAACGAACGAAACGCCTCATCGTTTAAACTCCTCTTAAACCAATGGCAATATGGGGTTTAAATAAACCCCATAGTAGAGCACAATGCTGATATTTTTCAGGGCCAAGTGTCTGGAGGACCACCCCACCCCCGATAACATCCCTAATTCAGACATCATGAGAATATCGGGGTGTAATAAAATATTGTAAGAATGGGGTATACTTTACTTCCAAACTTAAATTCGTAGACCAATAAAGATCATATGGGATTCAGATAAAGGCACTTATATTGTTAAACTGTTAGTCAAGCGATATACTATTTTCGTAGCATGGCATTTCCCTAAAAGCTCTTTAATTATCGAAAATAAATATTCAAAGGAAAATGTTGCTCGGTATAAAGTAAAAGAAGGCGCAGCGGAGCGGGCCGGGTTCAGCTAGTCTAGTATAATAAACAAATTTCACATAAGAAACTCTTATTTTTATGATAAAGGGGTTTTTAAAGAAAATTAGGTGCCATTTGCAAATATGAGCAATCTTGCAAAAGCGGACTTGCTTGGCTTAATTTAGTTCATATTATCGCGAGTTTTTAAACCTGGTACTCAGCTAAGCTAAAATACACTCCGCAATGTTCCGCTCAAATGTTGTTACTAATGAACTAATCAACTATGTTAATTTGTCTCTTCTTTGTGCCCAGTGTCTGAAAGAACATTCGCCCAGGCACTCGTTGATGATTAATTTGAGCCAACAAACATTGCAAAGGCGTTCCGAAGAACAGATCTTACAGCATTGCAGCACTCACATGAGTGAATACATATTTTTAAGAACATGTATTCTTTGCGCACCATTGAACATTATGAAATCCTGTTCGAGCGTCACAAACAGTTATTTTTGCCGACTTCATTGCATTAGGTGGCCAAAGATAGACCGGACAATAGCTTCCCCAGCCTATCTCCTCAACAAATTACTATTACTGTGGCCACTGTCTGTATGACCCGTGGCATTATTAACTGTTTCCAGTCGTATGATGGTTTGGGGGGTGGTGGTGATTTTTGGCTGCATTGGTCTTTGGCGTATCGACATTTGTCCAAACTGTGCTAAATGCTGTCTGCGTTTGTTTGTGTGCGGATCTCCAAACATTCGATTTCGAATACAATGATTATTTCTGCTAATATTGTTTTATAGCCACTTCTTGTGCAAAAGTCCGAATTCAGGAGTTATGCAAATTATGTTCATTCGTATGGAGCGCCTCGGTATGAATGAGTATTATCCATATGTGGCCAAACATTCAAAGCGCAGACACCAACATGCAAAAGACATTGCTTCTGTTCAGGGATGCCAACTACATAATAAATGGCTAGCCCACGGCTTAGTAAAACGCTGATTGGATGAACGAAGTGGTCGCATCCTTCAAGCGATGTGGAGAAAGTATTTCATCTAAAGGCTGGAATTACGTTCGTTTTTGCACAGTTGAAAACACTTTTTTGCGAATACTTTTTTGAAACACTACCGGCCGTATTCACAAAACTTAATGAAGCCTTAAAATAGGTTTATTAGAAAGTTCTATAACGAAAATCTGTCAAATAAATCCATTTAAAATCTGCATTAGATTTTATGAATACTGATGTACAAATATGTCAATAATAACATAAAACTTTTGTTTAGATTCCATTGCAGGATATTGCCCAGCTATAGACCATTTTCTTCAATGCTTTCTATTCATATTATAGAACTTGTAAAAGTAAGGCAAAATGTGTGATCTTGCTCAAATTGGAAATTTGGCAAATGGATCACGATGCTTTGCATACCAACCCAACTAGAATAGGTGGCAAAACACACATCTGAATTTGAACAGGGCCCTTTAAAACGACTTGATTAACAAGCACAATAGAACACAAGTAAAATTTTACTTCCCTTATTCAAATCCAACTTAACCAACAGTGCCAATATCAACAAACAATACTTTTATTTTATAAATTACTAGCTGACCCGGGCCCGCTCCGCTGCGCCTTCTTTTGCAGTATATGGAAAAAAACTTTCCTTGGAATATTTATTTACGGCAATTAAAGAGTGAAATACCATGCTACGAAAATAGTATATCGCTTGACTAACAGTTTAACAATATAAGCGCCTTTATCCGAATAAGGTGTACTCCATTCCTAAAATACTTTTACTTTTTTAATATTTCAGCCCGATATTCTCATGATATCTGATTTAGGAGTGTTTTCGGGGGTGAGGTGGTCCCCCAGACACTTGGCCCTGAAAAATATCAGCATCGTGCTCTTCTTTAAAATACCATTTACTTAAACCCCATATTGCCATTGGTTTAGGGAAGTTTACATGATGAGGCGTCCCCAAACACATGGCCCCAAAATAGGTTATCAAATTCGTTTTCTAATCTCAAATACCTTTCATTTGAGCCTCATATTGGCATGGTCGAAAAATTGAGGGTGTTTTGCGGAATGGCTGATTCCCTAAATACATGGTCCTACATTTGGATATCAAATTCGTATTCTACTCCCAAATACTTTTATTTAAGCCCCATACGGCGATGGTCAGTAAAAAATTGCTCTTTGAGGGGTATTTTGGGAAAAGGGTAGACCCACAGAAAATTGGTTCCGAAAGTAAGTATCAATTCTTGCTCTACCCCCCAATACCTCCACATATTCTCATATATCTATATACCATTTATTTAAATCTCATATTGTCATTGGCCTCAAAATTGGATATCAAATTCGTTTTCTAATCTCATTTAAACTCCTTATTGCAAAAGTCAGCCAATATGTTTTTATGGTGGTGGGACGTCGCCTAGACAGATGGTCCCTAATGTTGATATCAGATATGTGGTCTACTCCCAAATACCTTTAATTTGAGCCCTATATTTCCATAATCGGCAAATATGACCGGCTTGGGGGGTGTTTTGGGGAACGGGCGGCCACTCAGTGAGTTTGCCATGAAAATATATATCGGATTCGTGTTCTACTCTAAAAACCCTCTTATTTGAGCCTCATATTGCAATAATCAGCAAATACTTCCTATTTGGGTGGTGTTGTGGGGGTGGGGTGGCCCCATAGACACTTATCCAGAATATCGATATCAGATTCGTGCTTTACTCCCAAACAGCTTTCATTTGAGCCCCATATTGCTATAGTCGTAAATTTGTCCCCTTTGGGGGTGTTTTTGGGGAGAGGCGGCCCCCCAAACACTTGGTTCCATATTTGGATATCAGATTCGAATTCTACACTAAAATACCTTTTATTTAAGCCCCATATTCCTGTTTGATTGTGTTTTGGTGGAGGGGTGGACCCCCAAAAACGTGGTCCCACATTTGGATATCAGATTCCTATTCTACTCGCAAATACCTTTCCCATATTGCCATGGTCGGTAAATATGTCCAATTTAGGATTGTTTCGGGGTTTAGGGTGGTCCCACTAACACTTGGTCCGACAATCGGATATCAGATACGTTTTCTTATCCTAAATACCTTTCATTTGAGTCCCATATTGTCGCGATTGGTCTAAATATATGTTTGGTAGGTTTTAGGGTGGGGCAGCCCCCCTAGGTACCCCATCCGAAATTTGGATACCATATTTTTATTTTTAAGGTACTATATGACCTTAAATCGCACCATCCACCTCCGAGATCTGGCGTTTCTGAAAATTAGGGTTGGGGGGAGGGTCCGCCCCCCATTCAGATATCAAAAAATGTAGTACCCTATTTTTACCACGGGGTCATTATGCACCATATGTGAAAATTTCAAGAAAATCGGTTCAGCCGTTTCTGAGTCTATAAGGAACACAAAAACAAACAAACCTACAAACAAACACAAATTGATTTTTATATAAAAGACTAGCTGACCCGGGCCCGCTCCGCTGCGCCTTCTTTTACTTTATATGGAACTAAAGTTTCCTTGGAATATTTATTTTCGAAAATTAAAGACCTTTCAGTGAAATACCATGCTACGATAATAGTATATCGCTTGACAAACAGTTTAACAATATATTGGGTTGCCCAAAAAGTAATTTCGGATTTTTCATATAGTCGGCGTTGACAAATTTTTTCACAGCTTGTGACTCTGTAATTGCATCTTTCTTCTGTCTGTTATCAGCTGTTACTTTTAGCCTGCTTTAGAAAAAAAGTGTAAAAAAAGTATATTTGATTAAAGTTCATTCTAAGTTTTATTAAAAATGCATTTACTTTCTTTTAAAAATCCGCAATTACTTTTTGGGCAACCCTTTGTCCGATTCCATATGATCTTTATTGGTCTACGAATTTAAGTTTGGATGTAAGGTGTGTTCCATTCTTGAAATACTTCATTTCAGCCCGCTACTCTCATGATATCTGATTTAGGGGTGTTTTCGGGGTGAGGTGGTCCCCCAGACACTTGGCCCTGAAAAAATATCAGCATCGTGCTCTTCTTTCAAAAACCATTTATTTAAACCCCATATTGCCATTGGTATAAGGGAGTTTACACGATGAGGCATCCCCCAAACACATGGCCCAAAATAGGTTATCAAATTTGTTTTGTAATCTTAAATACCACATATTGGCATGGTCGAACAATTTTTACCCTTTGCGGGGTGTTTTGGGGAAGGGGTGATTCCCTAAATATATGGTCCTAAATTTGGATATCAAATTCGTATTCTACTCCAAAATACCTTTATTTGAGCCTCATTTTGCGATCGTCACTAAAAAATTGCTGCTTGTGGGGCATTTGGACCCAGAAAATTGGTCCCGAAAGTGGGTACCAATTCCTGCTCTCCCCTCAATAACTTTCATTTAAGCTCCATATTGACATGGTCGGTATATATGGCCGATTTATGGGTGTTTTGGAGGTTGGGGTGGTCGCCCAAACACTAAGCCCGGAAAATATACAGCAACGTGCTCTATTCTCATATATTTATACATCACTTATTTGAACCCCACATTGCCATTCGCCTCAAAATTGCATATCAAATTCGTTTTCAAATCTCATTGAAACTCCTTATTGCAAAAGTCAGCAAATATGTCCGGTTTGGGGTATTGGCCCTAAAAACTATAAATATTTTGTTCCACTCTCTTTATGACCCAAATTGTCTTGGTGAGCAAATACGTCCTATTTGGGGGTTGTTATGGTGGTGGGACGTCCCCTAGACAGTTGATCCCTAATGTTGATATCAGATACGTGGTCTACTCCCAAATACCTTCAATTTGAGCCCCATATTTCCATAGTCGGCAAACATGACCTGCTTGGAGGTGTTTAGGGGGATGGGAAGCCACTCAATGAGCTGGACTTGAAAAACTATATCGGATTCGTGTTCCACTTTAAAAACCCTCTTATTTGAGCCTCATATTGCAAAAGTCAGTAAATATTTATTATTTGGGTGGTGTTGTGGGGGTGGGGCGGCCCCATAGACACTTTTCCCAAATATTGATATCAAATTCGTGCTTTACTCCCAAAGACCTTTCATTTGAGCCCCATATGGCTATGGTCGTAAATTTGTCCCCTTTGGGGGATGTTTTTGAGGAGAGGCGGCCCCCCAAACACTTGGTCTCATATTTGGATATCAGATTCTAATTCTACACTCAAATAACTTTTATTTAAGCCCCATATTCCCATGGTCAGTAAATAAGTCCTGTTTGGGGGGTCCTGTTTGTGTTGTCCCACGTTTGGATATCAGATTCGTATTCTACTCGCAAATACCTTTCATTTGAGTCCCATATTGCCATGATCGGTAAATATGTTCGATTTAGGGGTGTTTTGGGGGTTGGGTGGTGTTGTGGGGGTGGGATGGCCCCATAGACACTTTTCCCGAATTGATATCAGATTTGTGCTTTACTTCCAAAGACCTTTCATTTGAGCCCATGTGGTTATGGTCGTATATGTTTCCACAGGGGGGGGGGGGAAGGTTTTTGGGGAGAAGCGGCCCCCCAAACACTTGGTCTCATATTTGGATATCAGATTCTAATTCTACACTCAAATAACTTTTATTTAAGCCCTATATTCCCATGGTCAGTAAATAAGTCCTGTTTGTGGGGTGTTTTGGGGAAGGGGTGGACCCCCAGAAACGTGGTCCCACATTTGGATATCAGATTCCTATTCTACTCGTAAATGCTTTTCATTTGAGTCCCATATTGCCATGGTCGGTATATATGTCCGATTGAGGGGTGTTTTGGTGGTTGGGGTGGTCCCCCTAGCACTTGGTTCGACAAATGGATATGAGATACGTTTTCTTATCCTAAATACCTTTCATTTGAGTCCCATATTGTCGTGATTGGTCTAAATATATGTTTGGTATGTTTTAGGGTGGGGCAGCCCCCCTAGGTACCCCATCCGAAATTTGGATACAAAATTTTTATTTTTAGGGTACTATATGAGAGCACACAAAATTTGGCTTAAATCGCACTACCCATCTCCGAGATCTGGCGTTTCTGAAAATTATGGTAAGGGGGAGGGTCCGTCCCCCCTTCAGATATATAAGAATGTAGTACCCTATTTTCACCACGGGATCATTATACACCATCTGTGAATATTTCAAGAAAATCAGTTCAACCGTTTCTGAGTCTATAAAGAGCACACAAACATACAAACCTACAAACAAACACAAATTGATTTTTATACCCTCCACCATAGGATGGGGGGTATACTAATTTCGTCATTATGTTTGTAACTACTCGAAATATTCGTCTGAGACCCCATAAAGTATATATATTCTTTATCGTCGCGAAATTTTATGTCGATCTAGCCATGTCCGTCCGTCTGTCCGTCCGTCTGTCTGTCGAAAGCACGCTAACTTCCGAAGGAGTAGAGCTAGCCGCTTGAAATTTTGTACAAATACTTCTTATTAGTGTAGGTCAGTTGATATTGTAAATGAGCCATATCGGTCCATGTTTTGATATAGCTGCCATACAAACCGATCTTGGGTCTTGACTTCTTGAATCTCTAGAGGGCGCAATTCTCGTCCGATTTTGCACGTAGTGTTTTGGTATTACTTTCAACAACTGTGCTAAGTATGATTCAAATCAGTTCATAATCTGTTATAGCTGTCATATTAAACGATCTTGGATTTTGACTTCTTGAGTCCATAGAGCGCGCAATTCACATCCGATTTGGCTGAAATTTTGCATGAGGTGTTTTGTTATGACTTCCAATAACTGTGCTAATTATGGCGTAAATCGATATAGAACCTGATATAGCTGCCATATAAACCGATCTGGGATCTTGACTTTTGGAACCTCTAGAGGGCGCAATTCTCATCCGATTTGGCTGAAATTTTGTACAAGGGCTTCTCTCATGACCTTCAACATACATGTCTAGTATGGTCTGAATCGATCAATAGCTTGATACAGCCCCCATATAAACCTATCTCCCGGTTTTGCTTCTTGAGCCCCTACAAGGCGCAATTCTTACCCGAGTGAACTGAAATATTGCACAATGACTTCTACAATGTCAATCAGCATTCATTTATGGTCCGAATCGGACTATAACTTGATATAACTCCAATAGCATAACAGTTCTAATTCGATATTCTATGTTTGTCTAAAAAGAGGTACCGCGCATAGAACTCGAAAAATGCGATCAATGGTGGAGGGTATATAAGATTCGGCCCGGCCGAACTTAGCACGTTCTTACTTGTTATATATAAGATGGGGGAATGTTCTACTTTTTCTGCCACAAATAGACGAGAAATAAATCTTATTTTTTTTTTTTTATTTTTTTTTTTAATTTAACGCATTGTTTGGAGTAGCAGTTGGGCAGGTGTGTTTTGCCGTAATAGTTGAGTGTTATAGTTTGGCAAAAATATATCAAGTAGAGTTTGTTTTCTCTTAAAGCATAGTTTCAGCCTAGAAAACATACTTGTTGACAGATCATACCAATGAGTCAATTTTGGTGCCAAATGAAACCGCGATCTTGGAGACCAGTCGAATGCTCATACAGCATCAAACACATTTCTTGACTTACTCTAAATATAAGGTTTTTTTATTTGTAGTGGAAAAAGAGCACCCTACAGTCTGCGGACAATATCCGATTGTATATATTGTGCATTTTTGTTAAGATCAGTAACAAAACAATCCGTGCCAAATTTTATGCAGATGGGTTTTTAATTGTAGTTGCTAGCCGACGGATGACTGGTCACCAGGGGCCTTTGAAGAATACACACGGTTTGAATCTTAAGGATAAGGCCGAACATATTTTAACTCAGCGTGCCTATAATTTGCATAGGCCATCGGTGTTCGCCCGCCAACCAATACCCTCTTTAAGAGGTTGAAATAATAAAAGGCCCATCGTTCTCAGGTTTTTTGAGAGGCTTAGTGCGAATGATCGTAAAACTCTCACCGACAATGAGGAATTGGGCTCGAAAATTCACAGGCAGACTACCCCAAAGGGTATACTCCGATGTCCTTGCGGAAATGCCTGGGCCTCCTTCAGTTTGTGACGTTGCAGGCTGGTATCGGGGCCGATACAAACGATTTGCCTTTGGGGACCAACGCACAACTGAAATGCATCATTGCGCCATAAAAAGAGATTGGCGAGATCTGGCCAGGCACCGCACAGGACTTAGTCAAGAAGGAAGATATTCCTTCTCAACCAATTGCACGCACTTGGAGACCAAGGATTCCCTCAGATCCTGAATTCATACCTTGAAGAATAAGGTAATGAAATCCCAAACTTTCAATCACCGACTGGAAGATTGATAGAATAGATAAGGCTGATGGCGACCGGAAACTTGCAGTATTCGTACTCAGCTTCGGCTGTCTCGCAGGCCACAATAAGTCTGAAGAAGTTGTATCATACGGATTCAACTAGTTGAAACTGAAGGTCTGTAGAGACGGTGGGGTTGGGGAATCAGGAGACCACTCAGAAGTTATTGCTGAGCACTTTTCTGTGGAATTATAGACCACATCTCTGAGGTCTGGCAGATTGTAGGAATCTGAAAATCCCCTTGTAATGATCAGAAGAAGGCTGTGTGGTTGAGTCATCCGTTTGGATTGGGCTCAAGATATGCTCCAGTGGCAAAGGACGGAACTCGAAAAGTAATTCGAAAGTAGTAGCTAGTGAACCATCTATGGATTAATCGTCCACAAGGCAAGTGCCCAGTGTCCTGGGGAAAAGTAGTTCCACTGCTCTCTCAACTGCCTCTGGATGCGTAAGGAAAGGAAATCATGACTCAGAAGACGAAGCTAAAGCAAATATCCACCAATGCAAGGCCGCTTCGGCAGCATTAAAGGTCCTCCTGATGGCAGGAGGATTTGACGTGGTTCTTGTCCAGAAACCATGGGTGTGTGGAGGAGTATTTCTTGGACTAGGAATGTAAAATACTCAAGGGTACGGTGAATGGGAGACACAGAGCCTATATATTTGCAAAGATTAGTCCAAATGTTTTTATACCCTCCACCATAGGATGGGGGATATATTAATTTCGTCATTCTGTTTGTAACTACTCTAAATATTCGTCTGAGACCCCATAAAGTATATATATTCTTGATTGTCGTGACATTTTATGTCGATCTAGCCATGTCCGTTCATCCGTCCGTCTGTCTGGCGAAAGCACGCTAACTTCCGAAAGAGTAAAGCTAACAGCTTGAAATTTTGCACAAATACTTCTTATTAGTGTAGGTCGGTTGGTATTGTAAATGGGCCATATCGGTCCATGTTTTGATATAGCTGCCATATAAAACGATCATGGGTCTTGACTTCTTGAGCCTCTAGAGTGCGCAATTCTTATCCGATTGGAATGAAATTTTTCACGACGTGTTTTTTTATATATCCAACAATTGTGCCAAGTATGGTTAAAATCGGTCCATGACCTGATATAGCTGTCATATAAACCGATCTTGGGTCTTGACTTCTTGAGTCTCTGGAGGGCGCAACTCTTATCCGATTTGAATGAAATTTTGCACGACGTATTTTATTCTTACTTTCAACAACTGTGTCAAATAAGGTTCAAATCGGTTCATAACCTGATATAGCAGTCATACAAACAGACCTGGGACTTGAATTCTTGAGCTTCTAGAGGAAGCAATTGCTATCCGATTTGGCTGAAATTTTGCACGAGGTATTTTATTATGACTTTCAACAACTGTGTCAAATAAGCTTCAAATCGGTTCATAACCTGATATAGATGCCATATAATCCGATCTGGGATCTTGACTTCTTGAGCCTCTAGAGGTGAAAATTCTCTCATGACCATCAACGTACGTGTTTATTATGGTCTGAATCGGTCTATATCCCGATACAGCTCCCATATAAATCGATCTCTCTATTTTAGTTCTTGAGCCCCAAAGGGCGCAATTCTTATTCGAATTGGCTGACATTTTGCACATGTCTCCAACATATAATATAGTTGTGGTCTAATCCGGACCATATCTTGATATTGCTCTAATAACAGAGCGAATCTTTTCTTATATCCTTTTTTGCCTAAGAAGAGATGCCGGGAAAAGAACTCGACAAATGCGGTCCATGGTGGAGGGTATATAAGATTCGCCCCAGCCGAACTTAGCAGGTTTTTACTTGTTTTTTCTTCCGTCGCTAAGCACTATTGACTCAGTAGCAGCCAGCCTTGAAATTAAAGAGTCTCATTACAGACTGAGCTCCCTGTATATGGCATATAAATCAATATATATCATCTTATATATTGAAGACTCTAAAGAGGTTGATGGAATCATATTTTAAAGCAAAGATGCCAGGAGATCGCCTGTCCCGGCAATAGCATGCACATAGTAAGGCCAAGTCCACTGAAACAGACCTTCTCGAACCAGTCGCCTAGGGTTCTCTCGCTGTCAAGGAATAGACGATTTCTTGACATTGAAGGTGTTTTTAATATTAAAAAACCGGCTTCAATCATGAATGGGCTGAAGTTTCTAGGCATCAACTTCAATCAATGTAAGAAAGTTTACTAATAACTTACTTACTAAAAGATGCATTACGACAGGCTTTGGCGAATAGAGGAAAATCTCCATGCTATTGTGGTTAGGGGAAAGTTTCCCAGCACTCATGAAAGTATACATCAGGAAGCTCTACACGCAAAAAATAAAACAGTTGGAATGTCTTGGCGCTAAAAAATCTTATATTACCCTACACCTACACCTATAAGTAGAAAGTGGGAGCTATGTCTAATTCTGAACCGATTTTGATGGACCTCGCCGCATGTTTCAGATGGGTTATCAAACTGTAATAACTACGGTTCACAAATGACAACATTATTGCAAATTACCCAAAATTTCTAATATAATGGGATACTCGTCGAGAAAAGCGTTGTGCAGAAATTTGGCAAGATTGGTAAAAAAATTAGCTTGCAGTGGCTTTAGAAGCAAAAATCGGGCGATATACAAATACGACAGCTATATCTAAATCTGGGCCGATTTCTATAAAATTCACTATCGAGAGTCATAAGAAAATCCTTCCTGCCAAATTTCAAGAAAATCGGTTAACAAATGAGCGCTTTATTGAAATATTTCTTAAAATCGGACGAATATATATATGGGAGCTATATCTGAACCTATTTCGAGCAAACTTCTTAGATACTGTGGCAGTCGACCAGGAAAGCGTTGTTACAAAAAATTCACTAAGTTATAATACCTTGTACCACAGTAGTGGTGTAGGGTATAAAAATTGCTCGTATCTACAATACTACAATTAAAAAACTTCGCAACCAAAGGTAATTTCTACAGCGCATAGATTGTTCGGCAATATTTTGCGCCACAAAGAAAACCCATCCTTTGCATTTTTCACAAGTTCTTGAAATTTTATCGCAAACAAAGTCCCACCGTTTTGCATGAGATAAGTTTACATGGCGAAAAGTTCGTTTATGGCCAATTAATTATTTTTTTGCTTGTACATGCGACAGCGAAGTGGGCTACCAAAATGGTCTATGTGCAATTCCGTGCAAATTTCAGTCAAATCGGATTATAATTGCGACCTCTAGGGCTCAAGAAGTCAAGTTCCCAGAATGGTTTGTATGGAAGCTATATCAGTTTATGTACCGATTTGCGCGATTCTCATCACAGTTTCTGGAAGTCATATCAAAACACCTCATGCAAAATTCCAATTCGGGTGAGAATTGCGCCCTCCAGCGGCTCAAGAAGTCAATACCCAAGATCGGTTTATATGGCACCTATACCAGGTTATCGACCAATTTCGACCATACTTCGCACAAATGTTGGAAGTGATACCAAAACACCACGTGCAAAATTACAGCTAAATCGGATAAGAATTGCGTCTTCTAAAAGCTCAAGAAGTCAAGACCCAAGATCGGTTTATATGGCAGCTATATCAGATTATGAACCGATTTAAACCGTACTTAGTACAGATGTTGGATGTGATATCAAAATATTACAAGCAAAATTTCAGTCAAATCGGATGAGAATTGCGCCCTCTAGAGGCTCAGGAAGTTAAGACCTAAAATCGGTTTATATAGCAGCTATATCAAAACATGGACCGATTTCGCCCATTTACAATCCCAGCTGAACTGCACTACTTAGAAGTATTTGTGCAAAGTTTCAAGCGGCTAGCTTTACTCCTTCAAAAGTTTGCGTGCTTTCGACAAACAGACGGATGGACGGACGGACGGACATGGCTAGTTCGACTTAAAATGTCACGACGATCAAGAATATATATACTTCAGGGAGTCTTAGATGCATATTTCGAGGTGTTACAATCAGCATGACGAAATTAGTATACCCCTATCCTATGGTGGAGGATATAATAATTAATAAGGGCCGATCAGCATAGCAACAGAAATAAGAGGTCTTTGGTAGTGGAGTGCACTTTTTGCCCCCAAACTGGGATAGGAAGGATCTGCGGATCTTTAATAATATGCTATCCCAAGTGATAGCTTTGAAATATGATTTTGAAAGTTGATAACCAATACAAAAAAATTAATTACTGTGGATCTGGAAGGGGCCCGTGCGTTGTTGGCCGCCCACCCTGCATACCTCTCAAACTGGACATATTTGTGGATTATGGAAAAAAGGGGCTCTAAACTAAACTGGGAGCAGAGTATGAATCTGATATCCACTTTCGGGGCAAAGGGTTTGGCTACATCAATCCACCATCACAACGAGGTGGCTAAACAGCTCAAAACTATCTTTCGCATTGCAGGGTAATTGAAATCTGTGGGTATGCCTCTGGCGACATATAAGCAAAGTTTTCAGTATCAGGCCCGAAGGGCAAATAATGATTCAGGGGGCTGTGAGCATTCCAAAACTATGTGGCCTAATCTAGACTTGAAGAGGAGCGGACATTGAAGAGAAAGAGACTATAGAACACCATCTGTGTGTGTGTCCCGTACTGGCAGTAAGAAGGAGTTCTACTTTAGGTTCTCATTTCTTTGTTTAGCGAATGCTTAAACCTAACCTAAAAACTACCTAATATATGATGGGCCACTGAATAATCTAATCACAATTCGTACATTTTGGAGCTAAAATTGGTATCATTTGGTACTTTCTTTACAGATGCAGCTAAAGGTCTGAAATTTGGCATGTAGGTACAACGAGGAAATATATGATGGGAGACTAAATGATCTATTCAAAATTCGTACATTTTGGTACCGAAAAGTGCAAAATATTACGAAATAGTTTATCTTGGCCTACATATTGAGCTGAAGCTGTCAAAATTGGGATGTAGTTACACTTTGAGAGTATACACCGGGTGACAAGAAGATTTTTCAAAACTGTACATTAAAGTGCTAGCACGTACAAAATGGTACATTCCTTACAGATTGAGCTGGAGCCCTCAAAATAGGGATGCAGTTAAACTTTAAGAGTATATTAAGGTACTAAAACATACAAAATGGTATTTTCTTTACAGATTGAGCAAAAGCTCTGAAGTTGAGAATATAGGTACACCTTGAGAGTATATACCGGCCGACTAGAAGTATTTTTGGAAATTCGTACACTACAGTACAAAAATTTACAAATACTTTCTTTACTGATTGAGCTAGAGCTTTAACATTTGGGTTACAGGTTCACCTATGGTAATAAATTGTTCAATATGGTCATTTAAATACTAAATTGTCCAAAATGGTACTTTCCATTCGGATTGAGCTAGAGGACTTAAATTTGGGATACAGCTTGACAGTATATATTCTGCGACTAGGAGATTTTTTTGAAATTCGTACATTTGGCACATTTGCTACTTAAAACTTAAAAATTTTACGTTCTCTACGGATTGAGATAGAGCTACAATATTTGGGATAGAGATATGTCTTGACAGTATATATTTGGCCACTTGAAGAGTTTTATGAAATTCGTCCATTTTAGTACTAAAACGTACAAAACTATACTTTCTTTACCCATTGAACAAGAGCTCTGAAATGGAGAATACAGGTACACCTTGAGAGTATAACCGGCGGATAGTATATATTCTGCTACTAGGAGATTTCTTCGAAAATCGTACATTTGGCACAATTGGCTACTACAAACGTACAAAATAGTAATTTCTTTACGGATTGAGATAGAGCTATGAAATTTGGGATGGAGATACACCTTAACAATATTTATTGGTCCACTTAAAGAAGTTTTGTGAAATTCGCCCATATAGGTACTAAAAAGTACAAAATTGTATTTTCTTTACATCTTGAGCTATAGCTATGAAATTTGGGATAGAGGCTCGCCTTGGGAGGCGACTATCAGTTTTTTTATCCGTACACTAAGGTACTAAAACGTACTAAATTGTACTTTTTTACAGTTTGAGCTACAATTCTCAATATTGGGATACATTTAAATCTTTACTTTATATATCGGGTGACTATAAGATTTTTTAAGTAGTTCGTACATTAAGGTGCTCAAACGTACACAATGGTACTTTCTCCACGGCTTAAGCTTCCCAGATTTTGGATATAGTTACTCCATGACATTGGGTGAAACATCGGAGCGAAGTAAAGTGGGTATGCTAGTCTATATATATAAAAGAGTCGCGTAACTGACTGACTGATCATCGCCCAGCCCAAACGGCTGAAGAATCATAAAATCGTGCACGAATGTATGTCTTGGTTCATAAGGTTTATGGGATAAGGCTGGATTTGGTGATATTCGTACGCTTAGGTACTAAAAAGTACCAAAAGGTACGAAATGTTACATATTTGCCCAGCGCCAACAGAAGAGCAAGAATTGTGTTCGCAAAAAATTTCGGAAAATCGTATCGGAAGTGGGTGAAATAGTACATTTTGTACAGCAATTTGTACCATTTGGTACTTTCTTTGTAAATTGAACTAGAGCTCTGAATTTTGGAACTAAGGCAACCGTAATTGGGTGACTATAAGAGCTTTTGGAAATCTTTACATTTAGGTACTAAAAAATAGTACCAAAACGGTACGAAATGTATCAACTTTGTACAGGGCGGGTGGATAGAGGTAGAATTTTGAAAATTGTCTTAAATAACATTTGGTGCAATAAGATGGGGATAAAGGTAAAAAATGGAAAAATAGTACTGGTAACGGGAGAAAACGTACGTTTAGTAATGCAATTGGTACCATTTGGTACTCTCTTTACAAATGGAGCTAGAGGTCTGAAATTTGGCATGCAGGTACGACAAAGAAATATATGATGGGATACTAAATGGTCATTTCAAAATTCTTGAACTTTGGTTCTAAAGTTGGTACCATTTGCCACTTTCTTTACAGAGCGATCTTTAGCTTTCAAAATTGGTATACAGCTATAACTTGACTATAAATGTTGGACGACCAGAAGATTTTTTTTTCAAAATTGTACACTTAGGTACTAAAACATACAAATTGGTACTCTCTGACGAATTGAACATAAGCGCACAAAATTGGGAATCACGGTCTGTACAGTGATTACAAGAATACATGGACTCACAGACGGAAATGGCTAAATCAAATCAGAAAGTGATTCTGAGTCGATCGGTATACTTAAAGGAATGTCTATTCTTCCTTAGAACAGTACCGGGTGGACCCGGTCCCTAGAGACTCCTATGGGTGACTGACTGAGGAGGGATTTGAACCCGTCTGCTACGCAGACGATGTTATAATATTTCTAAGGGTAAGAATCCGATCGAGCTATGCAGAAGGGCCGAAAGGGTCTTGCATATGGCATATGACTAGGCCAGATCCAGAGGTCTCAATATTAACCCAGATATGCTTGTTCACGAGGAAGACGAAGGTGGGCCAATTTAATTTAACGCACCACGTTTCCTCAATACCACGATTTCGATATCTGACAAGGTCAAATACTTAGGTGTGATCTTGGACAGGAAACTGAATTGGAAGTGTCACATTCAGGAGCGTACTGAGAAGGCTCACAGATGTTGAGCACTATGTAGACGGGCCGTAGGCTCGAAATGGGACCTGAATCCTAGGATAGTCCCCTGGTTCTGCAGGAGCGTGATTAGACCATTACTTACTTACGCCTCAGTAGTTTGGTGGACTGCTATGGAGAAAAAGTGCAACATAAGGACCATATAAAAGGTTCAGAGAACATGTTGTCTTGGCATAAGCGGAGCGATGAGGACCACGCCCACTAGGGCACTGGAGACTATTCTAGATATCCGACCCATTGACATACAGATTAAGTGTGAGGCAGCCACTGCGGCTATGAGACTTACGGCGATGGGAGAATGGATTGAGAATGGGAGCAGCTCATACCATCGCGGTATAATCGAGGCGACGGTAGGAAACCTGGAAGGAAGTGAAGAGATTTCCGATCGGGTACATGAGATGAACCTTGAAGTCGAGTGCGACGCACTGCTGCCATCGTCACAGTCTTGGATTGACGGAATCCTAGTATTGCTATCTGGAAGATCATGTTACACGGATGGATCAAAGCTAGAGGACAGAGTGGGCGTGGGGGTTTACATTGAAGCGCAGGGACTGAGATCTGTTTAAGACTGCCTGACCATAATACGGTCCTGATGGCGGATATCCGGGCGATCACGGAATGCGTGAAGTGGTGTGGTGCTAACGCGAGGACGTCGAATGTGAACATCTTTACGGACAGTAAAATTGCTAAAAGGGCAATAACAACCAGGACTTGCAGTGTAAGAAGGAGATTAACGCTTTCTCTGAGGATGGCAAAATCCGCATCGTTTGCGTGCCGCGCCATAACGGAGTAAGGGGAAATGAAAGGGTACACGATTTAGCGGTGAAGGCCAGCGGACTGCCGTCAATAAACTTGATTAACCCGCAGCCTTTCGGGTCGACGCAGACCGAATTAAGGGAGTGGGCGACGAATGTGCATGCAACATTATGGAAAAGCGAAACGGTCGGTAGGACGGCGAAAAACCTATGGGGGGGGGGGGGATCCTGATCGTGAAAAGACGAGGCTATTACTGAAAGGAAGTAAGAAGGAGGTCAGTATAGCTATTGGTATCATAACGGGACACATAGGACTACGAGCTCACTTATGTAAAATCGGTGCGGCAAGTGATAGCATGTGTAGGGCATGTGGGGGAGATGATGAGACGTTGGAGCATTTCCTTTGTCATTACTCGGCTTTCGCGTCCGACATATACCGGTACTTAGGTTTAGACACAATATCAGACATGAACCAACTTAGGGGAGTGGTATTGAAAACAATACCTAACTTAAAATTTTCTTTTTAGAGGTTACTTTTTAGAGCGCACAACAAGCCGATTACTGGCTTAGGTGTATGTCCATAGAGGCATCGGGAGCATTAATATCTGCACCCTCTTTTCAACCTAACCTAACCTATAGGTATGTCTATCGCCATACTTCTAAGAGTTGGAACCTCATGCACAAAGTTATAATACTTTGTAACACAATAGTGTTGTAGGATTTAGGCATAAAATAAAAGACCTAGCAAAAAACAATTGTACAACAAAAATTGGCACATGCATTCACTTTTGAAAATTTTCCCCAATTTAAAAAAATGGTTTGACGAACATATATATGGGAACTATATCTAAATCTGAACTGATTTCTTTGAAATTCACCAGTAATGTCGCGAATTGTAAGAAAATACCTCGTACAAAATTTCGTGGGAATCGGTTTTCAAATGACGATGTAATTGCAATTTTAGTCCAAATTGGACGAACATGTATATGGGAGCTATATCTAAATCTGAACCAATGTCCATGTGAACCATGGACAGACATACGGACATAGCTAATTCGAATCAGAAAGTGATTCGATACCTAAATCAGTTATAATGACCTAAAATTTATTCCTTTCATTGTATGTTTAGTTTGTTAAACCTTCGCCTACAACGAATAGCGGCAGCTAGAAATAAACAATTTGACAAAAATTATCACAGTCTTGACAAAAATACGACATGTCGTAAAAAATCGTACCTGTAGTGGAAAAAAATGTACTAATTGTGGTGTAATTGGTACTTTGAATGGAACTTTCTTTATGGATTGAGATAGAGCTTTAGAACTTTGGATACAGGGACACATTGACAGTATATAACGGGCGACTAGGAGACTTTTTTAGGTACTGAAACGTACCCAATGGTTTTTTCTATGCGAATTGAGCTAAAGGTCTGATATTTGGGATACAGGAACGTCTTGACAGTATATAGTTTTTGGGCTCAAATTAAAATGCGTCCCGAAAAAATAAAAAAAAAATCGTACATTTTTGTAACAAAATTTGTACCATTTGATTCTTTACAGCTGCAGCTAGAGGTCTGAGAAATATATTTATAATGGGTGACTAAATGATCCATTCAAAAAGTGAAAAATAGTACGAACAAGTAAAAGCGTGCTAAGTTCGGCCGGGCCGAATCTTATATACCTTCCACCATGGATCGCATTTGTCGAGTTCTTTTCCCGGCATCTCTTCTTAGGCAAAAAAAAGGATGTAAGAAAAGATTTGCTCTGCTGTTAGAGCGATATCAAGATATGGTCCGGTTTGGACCACAATTAAATTATGTGTTGGAGACCTGTGTAAAATGTCAGCCAATTCGAATAAGAATTGCGCCCTTTGGGGGCTCAAGAAGTAAAATAGAGAGATCGATTTATATGGGAGCTGTATCGGCCTATAGACCGATTCAGACCATAATAAACACGTATATTAATGGTCATGAGACAATCCGTCGTAAAAAATTTCAGGCAAATCGGATAATAATTGCGACCTCTAGAGGCTCAAGAAGTCTAGATCCCAGATCGGTTTATATGGCAGCTATATCAGGTTATGGACCGATTTGAACCATACTTGGCACAATTGTTGGATATAAAAACAAAACACGTCGTGCAAAATTTCATTACAATCGGATAAGAATTGCGCCCTCTAGAGGCTCAAGAAGTCAAGACCCAAGATCGGTTTATATGGCAGCTATATCAGGTTATGAACCGATTTGAACTATATTTGGCACAGTTGTTGGATATCATAGCAAAACACGTCGTGCAAAATTTCATTCCAATCGGATAAGAATTGCGCACGCTAGAGGCTCAAGAAGTCAAGACCCATGATTGGTTCATATGGCAGCTATATCAGGTTATGGACCGATTTGAACTATACTTGGCACAGTTGTTGGATATCATAGCAAAACACGTCGTGCAAAATTTCATTCCAATCGGATAAGAATTGCGCCCTCTAGAGGTTCAAGAAGTCAAGACCCAAGATCGGTTTATATGGCAGCTATATCAGGTTATGAACCGATTTGAACTATATTTGGCACAGTTGTTGGATATCATAGCAAAACACGTCGTGCAAAATTTCATTCCAATCGGATAAGAATTGCGCACTCTAGAGGCTCAAGAAGTCAAGACCCAAGATCGGTTTATATGGCAGCTATATCAAAACATGGACCGATATGGCCCATTTACAATACCAACCGACCTACACTAATAAGAAGTATTTGTGCAAAATTTCAAGCGGCTAGCTTAACTCCTTCGGAAGTTAGCGTGCTTTCGACAGACAGACGGACGGACGGACGGACAGACGGACGGACATGGCTAGATCGACATAAAATGTCACGACGATCAAGAATATATGTACTTTATGGGGTCTCAGACGAATATTTCGAGTAGTTACAAACAGAATGACGAAATTAGTATACCCCCCATCTTATGGTGGAGGGTATAAAAAGCATATCTTCGCCTACAGCGAAGAGTCACTGCTAATGTTAAGCAATTTGGCAAACATTATCGCAGTCTTGACAAAAATATGACATGGAAGAAACCATACTAAATATGGGGTAATTGGTACCTTAAAAGAATATATTGGGCAACTAGAAGATATTTTAATACCCTCCACCATAGGATGGGGGGTATACTCATTTCGTCATTCTGATTGTAACTACTCGAAATATTCGTCTGAGACCCCATAAAGTACATATATTCTTGATCGTCGTGAAATTTTATGTCGATCTAGCCATGTCCGTCCGTCCGTTCGTCCGCCCGTCTGCCTGTCGAAAGCACGCTAACTTCCGAAGGAGTAAAGCTAGCCGCTTGAAATTTTGTACAAATACTTATTATAAGTGTAGGTCGGTTGGTATTGTAAGTGGGCCATATCGGTCCATGTTTTGATATAGCTGCCATATAAACCGATCTTTGGTCTTGACTTCTTGAGCCTCTAGAGTGCGCAATTCTTATCCGATTGGGATGAAATTTTGCACGACGTGTTTTGTTATGATATCCAATAACTGTGCCAAGTATGGTTCAAATCGGTTCATAACCTGATATAGCTGTGATATCAACAGATTTGGGGACTTGAATTCTTGAACTTCTAGAGGGCACAATTCCTATCCGATTTGGCTGAAATTTTGCAAGACGTTTTTTATACCCTCCACCATAAGATGGGGGGTATACTAATTTCGTCATTCTGTTTGTAACTACTCGAAATATTCGTCTGAGACCCCATAAAGTATATATATTCTTGTTCGTCGTGACATTTTATGTCGATCTAGCCATGTCCGTCCGTCTGTCCGTCCGTCCGTCCGTCCGTCCGTCCGTCCGTCCGTCCGTCTGTCTGTCGAAAGCACGCTAACTTCCGAAGGAGTAAAGCTAGCCGCTTGAAATTTTGCACAAATACTTCTTATTAGTGTAGGTCAGTTGGTATTGTAAATGGGCCATATCGGTCCATGTTTTGATATAGCTGCCATATAAACCGATCTTGGGTCTTGACTTCTTGAGCCTCTAGAGTGCGCAAT
Organism: Stomoxys calcitrans; assembly: GCF_963082655.1. NCBI lineage: Eukaryota > Metazoa > Arthropoda > Insecta > Diptera > Muscidae > Stomoxys > Stomoxys calcitrans. The sequence continues at coordinate 111,518,282 of NC_081554.1, read as the reverse complement.
TCTCATCCGATTGAGATGAAATTTTGCACGACGTGTTTTGTTGTTATATCCAACAACTGTGCCAAGTATAGTTCAAATCGGTTCATAACCTGATATAGCTGCCATATAAACCGATCTTGGGTCTTGATTTCTTGACCCTCTAGAGGGCGCAATTCTTATCCGATTGGAATGGAATTTCGCACGACGTGTTTTGTTATGATACCCAACAACTGTGCCAAGTATGGTTTAAATCGATCCATAACCTGATATAGCTACCATATAAACTGATCTTGGGTCTTGACATCTTGACCCTCTAGAGGGCACAATTTTTATCCGATTGGAATGAATTTTTGCACGACGTGTTTTTTTATTATATCCAACAACAGTGCCAAGTATGGTTCAAATCGGTCCATAACCTGATATAGCTACCATATAAACCGATCTTGGGTCTTGACTTCTTGACCCTCTAGAGGGCGCAATTCTTATCCGATTGGAATGGAATTTCGCACGAAGTATTTCGTTATGATATCCAAAAACTGTGCCAAGTATGGTTCAAATCGGTTCATAACCTGATATAGCTGTCATATAAACAGATCTGGGGATTTGACTTCTTGAGTTTCTAGAGGGCGCAATTCCTATCCGATTTGGCTGAAATTTTGCATGACGTATTTTATTTTTACTTTCAACAACTGTGTCAAATAAGGTTGAAATCGGTTCATACCCTGATATAGCTGTCATATAAACCGATCTGGGATCTTGACTTCTTGACCCCTAGAGGTCGCAATTATTATCCGATATGCCTGAAATTTTGTACGATGGATCCTCTCATGACCATCAACAAACGTGTTTATTATGGTCTGAATCGATCTATAGCCCGATACAGATCCCATATAAATCGTTCTCTCTATTTTACTTCGTGAGCCCCAATGGGCGCAATTCTTATACGAATTGGCTGAAATTTTACACAGGTCTCCAACATATAATTTAATTGTGGTCCGAACGGGACCATATCTTGATATCGTTTTAATAGCAGAGCAACTCTTTTCTTATATCCTTTTTTGCCTAAGAAGAGATGCCGGGAAAAGAACTCGACAAATGCGATCCATGGTGGAGGGTATATAAGATTCGGCCCGGCCGAACTTAGCACGCTTTTACTTGTTATTGTTACTTTCAACAACTATGTCAAATAAGGTTTAAGTCGGTTCATAAGCTGGTATAGCTGCCATATAAACCGATCTGGGATCTTGACTTCTTGAGCCTCTAGAGGTCGCACTTATTATCCTATTTGGCTGAGATTTTGTACGACGGATTCTCTCATGACCATCAACATACGTGTTTATTATGGTCTTAATCGGTCTATAGCCCGATACAGCTCCCATATAAATCCATCTCTCTATTTCACTTCTTGAGCCCACAAAGGGCGCAATTCTTATTCGAATTGGCTGACATTTTACACAGGTCTCCAACATATAATTTAATTGTAGTCCAAACCGGAACATATCTTAATATCGCTCTAATAGCAGAGCAAATCTTTTCTTACATCATTTTTTTGCCTAAGAAGATATGCCGGGAAAAGAACTCGACAAATGCGATCTATGGTGGAGGGTATATAAGATTCGGCCCGGCCGAACTTAGCACGCTTTTACTTGTTTTTTTTTTTTTTGATTTTTTTTTATACCCTCCACCATAAGATGGGGGGTATACTAATTTCGTCATTCTGTTTGTAACTACTCGAAATATTCGTCTGAGACCCCATAAAGTATATATATTCTTGATCGTCGTGACATTTTATGTCGATCTAGCCATGTCCGTCCGTCTGTCCGTCTGTCCGTCCGTCCGTCCGTCCGTCCGTCCGTCTGTCTGTCGAAAGCACGCTAACTTCCGAAGGAGTAAAGCTAGCCGCTTGAAATTTTGCACAAATACTTCTTATTAGTGTAGGTCAGTTGGTATTGTAAATGGGCCATATCGGTCCATGTTTTGATATAGCTGCCATATAAACCGATCTTGGGTCTTGACTTCTTGAGCCTCTAGAGTGCGCAATTCTCATCCGATTGAAATTTTGCACGACGTGTTTTGTTATGATATCCAACAACTGTGCCAAGTATGGTTCAAATCGGTTCATAACCTGATATAGCTGCCATATAAACCGATCTTGGGTCTTGACTTCTTGACCCTCTAGAGGGCGCAATTCTTATCCGATTGGAATGGAATTTCGCACGACGTGTTTTGTTATGATACCCAACAACTGTGCCAAGTATGGTTTAAATCGGTCCATAACCTGATATAGCTACCATATAAACTGATCTTGGGTCTTGACATCTTGACCCTCTAGAGGGCACAATTTTTATCCGATTGGAATGAATTTTTGCACGACGTGTTTTTTTATTATATCCAACAACAGTGCCAAGTATGGTTCAAATCGGTCCATAACCTGATATAGCTACCATATAAACCGATCTTGGGTCTTGACTTCTTGACCCTCTAGAGGGCGCAATTCTTATCCGATTGGAATGGAATTTCGCACGAAGTATTTCGTTATGATATCCAAAAACTGTGCCAAGTATGGTTCAAATCGGTTCATAACCTGATATAGCTGTCATATAAACAGATCTGGGGATTTGACTTCTTGAGTTTCTAGAGGGCGCAATTCCTATCCGATTTGGCTGAAATTTTGCATGACGTATTTTATTTTTACTTTCAACAACTGTGTCAAATAAGGTTGAAATCGGTTCATACCCTGATATAGCTGTCATATAAACCGATCTGGGATCTTGACTTCTTGACCCCTAGAGGTCGCAATTATTATCCGATATGCCTGAAATTTTGTACGATGGATCCTCTCATGACCATCAACAAACGTGTTTATTATGGTCTGAATCGATCTATAGCCCGATACAGATCCCATATAAATCGTTCTCTCTATTTTACTTCGTGAGCCCCAATGGGCGCAATTCTTATACGAATTGGCTGAAATTTTACACAGGTCTCCAACATATAATTTAATTGTGGTCCGAACCGGACCATATCTTGATATCGTTTTAATAGCAGAGCAACTCTTTTCTTATATCCTTTTTTGCCTAAGAAGAGATGCCGGGAAAAGAACTCGACAAATGCGATCCATGGTGGAGGGTATATAAGATTCGGCCCGGCCGAACTTAGCACGCTTTTACTTGTTATTGTTACTTTCAACAACTATGTCAAATAAGGTTTAAGTCGGTTCATAAGCTGGTATAGCTGCCATATAAACCGATCTGGGATCTTGACTTCTTGAGCCTCTAGAGGTCGCACTTATTATCCTATTTGGCTGAGATTTTGTACGACGGATTCTCTCATGACCATCAACATACGTGTTTATTATGGTCTTAATCGGTCTATAGCCCGATACAGCTCCCATATAAATCCATCTCTCTATTTCACTTCTTGAGCCCACAAAGGGCGCAATTCTTATTCGAATTGGCTGACATTTTACACAGGTCTCCAACATATAATTTAATTGTAGTCCAAACCGGAACATATCTTAATATCGCTCTAATAGCAGAGCAAATCTTTTCTTACATCATTTTTTTGCCTAAGAAGATATGCCGGGAAAAGAACTCGACAAATGCGATCTATGGTGGAGGGTATATAAGATTCGGCCCGGCCGAACTTAGCACGCTTTTACTTGTTTTTTTTTTTGATTTTTTTTTATACCCTCCACCATAAGATGGGGGGTATACTAATTTCGTCATTCTGTTTGTAACTACTCGAAATATTCGTCTGAGACCCCATAAAGTATATATATTCTTGATCGTCGTGACATTTTATGTCGATCTAGCCATGTCCGTCCGTCTGTCCGTCCGTCCGTCCGTCCGTCCGTCCGTCCGTCCGTCTGTCTGTCGAAAGCACGCTAACTTCCGAAGGAGTAAAGCTAGCCGCTTGAAATTTTGCACAAATACTTCTTATTAGTGTAGGTCAGTTGGTATTGTAAATGGGCCATATCGGTCCATGTTTTGATATAGCTGCCATATAAACCGATCTTGGGTATTGACTTCTTGAGCCTCTAGAGTGCGCAATTCTCATCCGATTGAAATTTTGCACGACGTGTTTTGTTATGATATCCAACAACTGTGCCAAGTATGGTTCAAATCGGTCCATAACCTGATATAGCTACCATATAAACCGATCTTGGTCTTGACTTCTTGACCCTCTAGAGGGCGCAATTCTTATCCGATTGGAATGGAATTTCGCACGACGTGTTTTGTTATGATACCCAACAACTGTGCCAAGTATGGTTTAAATCGGTCCATAACCTGATATAGCTACCATATAAACTGATCTTGGGTCTTGACATCTTGACCCTCTAGAGGGCACAATTTTTATCCGATTTGAATGAATTTTTGACCCCTAGAGGTCGCAATTATTATCCGATATGCCTGAAATTTTGTACGATGGATCCTCTCATGACCATCAACAAACGTGTTTATTATGGTCTGAATCGATCTATAGCCCGATACAGATCCCATATAAATCGTTCTCTCTATTTTACTTCGTGAGCCCCAATGGGCGCAATTCTTATACGAATTGGCTGAAATTTTACACAGGTCTCCAACATATAATTTAATTGTGGTCCGAACCGGACCATATCTTGATATCGTTTTAATAGCAGAGCATCTCTTTTCTTATATTCTTTTTTGCCTAAGAAGAGATGCCGGGAAAAGAACTCGACAAATGCGATCCATGGTGGAGGGTATATAAGATTCGGCCCGGCCGAACTTAGCACGCTTTTACTTGTTTTAAATTAGCACATTTAGATTCTATAACATGCAAAATGGTACTTTCTTTAGGAATTGAGCTAAACCGCGCGAAATTATGACGTAATGATTTTTCCGATGTATTGTTATTCTTGGTACTTTCTTTGCAGATAGGGGACAGGTTTCTGAAGTTTTATACGCAATTATTACAAAACTTCATACTCTTATAAACTGAGTGACTACCTAGGATTTTGGAAGTTCAACACTAACAAGTAATAACGCATTTAGCTCGGCCGGGCCGAACTTTCGATACCCACCACCTCGGGTATATATGTAAAACACCTTTCGTCAAGTTCCGGTGAAAAAATGCATTCCTTATCTTGACCCTCTAGAGGGCGCAATTCTTATCCGATTGGAATGGAATTTCGCACGAAGTATTTCGTTATGATATCCAAAAACTGTGCCAAGTATGGTTCAAATCGGTTCATAACCTGATATAGCTGTCATATAAACAGATCTGGGGATTTGACTTCTTGAGTTTCTAGAGGGCGCAATTCCTATCCGGTTTGGCTGAAATTTTGCATGACGTATTTTATTTTTACTTTCAACAACTGTGTCAAATAAGGTTGAAATCGGTTCATACCCTGATATAGATGTCATATAAACCGATCTGGGATCTTGACTTCTTGACCCCTAGAGGTCGCAATTATTATCCGATATGCCTGAAATTTTGTACGATGGATCCTCTCATGACCATCAACAAACTTGTTTATTATGGTCTGAATCGATCTATAGCTCGATACAGATCCCATATAAATCGTTCTCTCTATTTTACTTCGTGAGCCCCAATGGGCGCAATTCTTATACGAATTGGCTGAAATTTTACACAGGTCTCCAACATATAATTTAATTGTGGTCCGAACCGGACCATATCTTGATATCGTTTTAATAGCAGAGCAACTCTTTTCTTATATCCTTTTTTGCCTAAGAAGAGATGCCGGGAAAAGAACTCGACAAATGCGATCCATGGTGGAGGGTATATAAGATTCGGCCCGGCCGAACTTAGCACGCTTTTACTTGTTTTAAATTAGCACATTTAGATTCTATAACATGCAAAATGGTACTTTCTTTAGGAATTGAGCTAAACCGCGCGAAATTATGACGTAATGATTTTTCCGATGTATTGTTATTCTTGGTACTTTCTTTGCAGATAGGGGACAGGTTTCTGAAGTTTTATACGCAATTATTACAAAACTTCATACTCTTATAAACTGAGTGACTACCTAGGATTTTGGAAGTTCAACACTAACAAGTAATAACGCATTTAGCTCGGCCGGGCCGAACTTTCGATACCCACCACCTCGGGTATATATGTAAAACACCTTTCGTCAAGTTCCGGTGAAAAATGCATTCCTTATTCCCATAGCAGCTGTATCGAAATATGTTCCGTTCTGGACCAAATATTTATAAATACAAGTCATTGTTCAATTGTGTGTAACAAAATATTGGTCTTTTTAGTAGCTATATCTAAAATTTCGTAGAGATGTTGAAAAGTCTAACATAAGTCACTGTTTCAACTTTCAGTGAAATCGGATTATAAAAGCGCATTTTATGGCGCCAAGACTTCAAATCGAGATATCGGTCTATATGGCAGCTACATCTAAATCTGGGCCGATCTGGGCCATATTGAAGAAGAATGCCGGAGGCCCTAACAGAACTCACTGTCCCAAATTTCAGCAAAATCGGATAATAAATGTGGCTTTTATGGGCCTAAAACCTAAATCTGCGGATCGGTCTATATGGGGGCTATATAAAGATATAGTCCCATGTAGCCCATCTTCGAACTTAACCTGCTTATGGACGAAGGAAGAATCTGTGCGAAATATCAGCTCAATATCTTAATTTTTAAAGACTGTATTTTAAAGACTATTTCAACAAACAGACGGACAGACGGACGACTTTATAGGGTCGGAAATGGATATTTAGATGTGTTGCAAGCGGAATGACAAAATGAATATACCCCTATCCTTCAGTGGTGGGTATAAAAAGGGGTATCGAAAACGGGGATAGCAAAGCGGACCACCGGGATTCTAGTATTCATGTAAATTAACTCGTAGCGAAAGAAATAACAACTTCTGACAAAACAAACTCTGTTCACTAAAGGGTTAAGTAAAAACAGCTGTCAATATTAATGACATAAATTCTTAGTGACCCATTAGTTTGCGGCTATTAATCCGCCCCATGCCACTATGAACAAACATCTAAGCCAGTAATCGGCTTCTTGTGCGGTCTAAATACTAAAAAAGTAATCTCAAAAATGCTGTTCCACACATGCTCACTTGCCGTACCTATGCACAAGTAAACTCGTAGTCCTATGTGACTTATTATGATACCGAAAGCTATACCTCATAAGATGCAATATATAATTAGGGGGCTCTTTCATGACTCCTCGGCATGGTTTGAATAGATTGTCGCATTGCCTCAGCAAACGCAAGATTCATACCACTAAGCATCTCTGCCGGGACATCATTGAGGACGCAGATCTTCACGCTACGATAGTCAAATACCACGTCTATCCAACTCGGCTTTTAGCAGAACCGCCTTGTGCTCTGAATCGTATTCCAGGGTTTCCAGAAGCATACCATCCGCGTCGGAAAGAGGTGTGCTGCAGGCTTTTTATAAATTCTTAATTTTTATCATTTTTATACCCTCCACCATAGGATGGGGGGTATACTAATTCGTCATTCTGTTTGTAACTACTCGAAACATTCGTCTGAGACCCCATAAAGTATATATATTCTTGATCGTCGCGACATTTTATGTCGATCTAGCCATGTCCGTCCGTCCGTCTGTTTGTCGACAGTACGTTAACTTCCGAAGGAGTAAAGCTAGCCGCTTTAAATTTAGCACAAATACTTCTTATTTGTGTAGGTCGGTTGGTATTGTAAATGGGCTATATCGGTTCATGTTTTGATATAGCTGCCATATAAACCGATCTTGGGTCTTAACTCCTTGAGCCTCTAGAGTGCGCAATTCTTATACGATTGGAAAAAACGTGTTTGCACGACGACGTGTTTTGTTATGATATCCAACACCTGTGCCAAGTATGGTTCAAATCGGTCCATAACCTGCCATATAAACCAATCTTGGGTCTTGAATTCTTGTGCCTCTAGAGTGCGCAATTCTTATCCGATTGGAATGAAATTTTGCACGACGTATTTTGTTATGATATCCAACAGCTGTGCCAAGTATGGTTCAAATCGGTTCATAACCTGATATAGCTGCCATATAAACCGATTTTGGATCTTGACTTCTTGAGCCTCTAGAGGTCGCAATTCCTATCCGATTGGAATGGAATTTCGCACGACGTGTTTCGTTATGATATCCAACACCTGTGGCAAGTATGGTTCAAATCGCTCCATAACCTGATATAGCTGCCATATAAACCGATCTTGGGTCTTGACTTCTTGAGTCTCTAGAGGGCGCAATTCTTATCCGATTTGTATGAATTTTTGCACGATGTATTTTGTTATGATGTCCAACAACTGTGTCAGATATGGTTTAATCAGTTCATAACCTGATATAGCTGTCATATAAACAGATCTGGGGACTTGAATTCTTGAGCTTCTAGAGGGCACAATTCCTATCCGATTTGGATGAAATTTTGCATGCTATAGGTGCCATATAAATCGATCTGCGATCTTGACTTCTTGAGCCTCTAGAGGTCGCAAATATTATCCGATTTGCCTGAAATTTTGTACGACGGATCCTCTCTTGACCATCAACATACGTGTTTATTATGATCTGAATCGGTCTATAGCCCGATACAGCTCCCATATTAATCGATCTCTCTATTTTACTTCTTGAGCCCCCAAAGGGCGCAATTCTTATTCGAATTAGCTGACATTTTACTCAGTTCTCCAACATATAATTTAATTGTGGTCCAAACCGGACCCTATCTTGTTATCGCTCTAATAGCAGAGCAAATCTTTACTTTTATCCTTTTTTGCCTAAGAAGAGATGCCGGGAAAAGAACTCGACAAATGCGACCCATGGTGGAGGGTATATAAGATGCGGCCCGGCCGAACTTAGCACGCTTTTACTTGTTTTCATATTACCTTACATTTATTTACCTTTTGCCGCCAGTATGGTTTAAACATAAGTCCTCTCGTTTGCTAGTCAGTTGCGCTATCAACTCAGCCAACCACTTTACAACGTGCACTGCTAAAGGCAAGCAAAAACAATTGCCTATTTTTAGGACAAACAGCATCGCCCTTCGCTTCCATTGACGCTGCTTATTTTTTGCCTCTTGTTGGAAAGTAGTTTTAAATTTAAGTTTACTCTTAGCGCTTGGGTTGTACTCACACCCAACACAAAATTCATGTGTTTGAATCACACTACAGCCTTGAAAAATTAAGATACTTAGCTGAAATTTTCACGGATCGAAATTTTGACCATAGGAATCTTAAGTTCAAAGTTTAGTGGTTTGAGTCCATAAAACGCGCTTTTATTTTTCGATTTTGTTGAAATTTGATGCAGTCAGATTTTTATACCCACCACTGAAAGATGGGGGTATATTCATTTTGTCTTTCCGTTTGCAACACATCGAAATATCCATTTCCGACCCTATAAAGTATATATATTCTTGATCAGCGTAAAAATCTAAGACGATCTAGACATGTCCGTCCGTCTGTCTGTTGAAATTATGCTACAGTCTTCAAAAATTGAGATATTGAGCTGAAATTTTACACAGATTCTTTTTTTGTCCATAAGCAGGTTAAGTTGGAAGATAGGCTATATCGGACTATATCTTGATATAGCCCCCATATAGACCGATCCGCCAATTTAAGTTTTTGAGCCCATAAAAGCCACATTTATTATACGATTTTGCTGACATTTGGGACAGTGATTTATATTAGGCTCTTCGACATCCTTCTTCTGTTTAGCCCAGATCGGTGCAGATTTTGATATAGCTATCATAGAGACCGATCCGCCGATTTAGGGTCTTAGGCCCCTAAAAGCCACATTTATTATCCCATATTGCTGAAATATGGGACAGTGAGTTGTGTTAGGCCTTTCGACATCTTTCTTCGATTAAGCTCAGATCGGTCCAGATTTGAATATAGCTGCCATATAGGCCGATCTCACTATTTAAGGTCTTGGGCCCATAAAAGGCGCATTTATTGTCCGATGTCGCCGAAATTTGGGACAGTGTGTTTCGTTAGGCCCTTCGACATTTTTCTTAAACTTGACCCAAATTGGTCCAGATTTGGATATAGCCATGTAGAACGATATGTCGATTTAAAGTCTTGGCCCCATTAAAGGCGCATTTATAATCCGATTTCACTGAAATTTGACACAGTGACTTATGTTAGGCTTTTCCACATCCGTGTCGTATATGGTTCAGATCGGTTTATTTTTAGATATAGCCACTTAAAAGACTTGTACTTATTAGTATTTGGTCCAAATCGGATCATATTTCGATATAGCTGCTATGGGGCACAAGGTATGCATTTTTCACCGGACTTTGACGAAAGGTGGTTTACATACATACCCGAGGCGGTGGGTATCCAAAGTTCGGCCCGGCTGAACTTAACGCCTTTTTATTTGTTTAAGCCTACCGTCATCCCTCCCGAATATGGTCTAGATAAGATCATATTTTGGTGTAGCTGCCATATAGACCGATCTGCCGAATTAGGGTCTTGAGGCCATAAAATGCGCATTTATTATCCGATTTCGCTGAAATTTGAAACTGTGAGTTTTTTTAAGCTTCCCAAAATCTGATTCAAATATGGTAAAGATTGGACTATAGTTAGATATAGCTGCCATATAGACCGATCTGCCGGTTTAGGGTATTAAGGCCATAAAAGTCGCACTTATTATTCGATTTCGCTGGAATTTGAAACTGTGAGTTTTTTTAAGCTTTCGGTCATCCGACCCAAATGTGCTCCATATCGGAACATATTTAAATATAGCTGCTATATGGATCAATCTTTCGACATTGGGTAATGGAATCATATAAAAGGAGTATTTGCGACCCAATTTAAGCTGGATTAGATTTCTTTTTATTCCGCCTTATAGAATTATTTCGATTAAAGGTTGTGGACCCCTAAAACTCACATTTATCACCCGATTTTGCCGCAATTTGGTAATTTTTTTCAGACCACTATATTATACTTTTTGAATTTTTCCAAATCGGACAAGTGTTTCACAAATCCGAATAATCTTTTTGGATTTAAAAATGGTGCATTTTTCATCAGATTCCCAGAAAGTAAAAAATTGATTATTTGTTTATAGTAAAGAGAGGTACCTTCCATGTTTACATTATCTTGGCTCAGTTTAAATAAACACTTTTTATACCCTCCACCATAAGATGGGGCGTATACTAATTTCGTCATTCTGTTTGTAACTACTCGAAATATTCGTCTGAGACCCCATAAAGTATATATATTCTTGATCGTTGCGACATTTTATGTCGATCTAGCCATGTCCGTCCGTCTGTCCGTCCGTCCGTCCGTCCTTCTGTCTGTCGAAAGCACGCTAACTTCCAAAGGAGTAAAGCTAGCCGCTTGAAATTTTGCACAAATACTTCTTATTAGTGTAGGTCGGTTGGTATTGTAAATGGGCCATATTGGTCCATGTTTTAATATAGCTGCCATATAAACCGATCTTGGGTCTTGACTTCTTGAGCCTCTAGAGTGCGCAATTCTTATCCGATTGGAATGAAATTTTGCATGACGTGTTTTGCTATGATATCTAAAAACTGTGCCAAGTATGGTTCAAATCGGTTCATAACCTGATATAGCTGCCATATAAACCGATCTTGCGTCTTGACTTCTTGAGTCTCTAGCGTGCGCAATTCTTATCCGATCAGAATAAAATTTTGCACAACGAGTTTTGTTATGATATCCAACAACTGTGCCCAGTATGGTTCAAATCCGTTCATAAACTCATATAGCTGCCATATAAACCGATCTTGGGTCTTGACTTCTTGAGCTTCTAGAGTGCGCAATTCTTATCCGATAGAAATGAAATTTTGCACGAAGTGTTTTGCTATGATATCCAACAACTGTGCCAAGTATGGTTGAAATCGGTCCATAACCTGATATAGCTGCCATATAAACCGATCTTGGGTCTTGACTTCTTGAGCCTCTAGAGGGCGCAATTCTTATCCGATTGGAATGGAATTTCGCACGACATGTTTCGTTATGATATCCAACAACTGTGCCAAGTATGGTTCAAATCGGTCCATAACCTGATATAGCTGCCATATAAACCGATCTTGGGTCTTGAATTCTTGAGCCTCTAGAGGGCACAATTCTTATCCGATTTGAATGAATTCTTGCACGAAGTATTTCGTTATGATATCCAATAACTGTGCCAAGTATGGTTGAAATCGGTTCATAACCTGATATAGCTGTCATATAAACAGATCTGGGGATTTGACTTCTTGAGCTTCTAGAGGGCGCAATTCCTATCCGATTTGGCTGAAATTTAGCATGACGTATTTTATTTTAACTTTCAACATCTGTGTCAAATAAGGTTTAAATCGGTTCATAACCTGATATAGCTGTCATATAAACCGATCTGGGATCTTGACTTCTTGACCCCTAGAGGTCGCAATTATTATCCGATATGGCTGAAATTTTGTACGACGGATCCTCTCATGACCATCAACAAACGTGTTTATTATGGTCTGAATTGGTCTATAGCCCGATACAGATCCCATATCAAACGTTCTCTCTATTTTACTTCGTGAGCCCCAATGGGCGCAATTCTTATACGAACTGGCTGAAATTTTACACAGGTCTCCAACATATAATTTAATTGTGGTACGAACCGGACCATATCTTGATATTGTTTTAATAGCAGAGCAACTCTTTTCTTATATCCCGTTTTGCCTAAGAAGAGATGCCGGGAAAAGAACTCGACAAATGCGATCCATGGTGGAGGGTATATAAGATTCGGCCCGGCCGAACTTAGCATGCTTTTACTTGTTTTAATATTAATCCACGCTGTTAATGATTTTACATCACAAATCAAGATCAACATCATGAGGAATTTAACATCGTCGTTTATATGGATTTTTATGAAATACTAGCAGGCCCGGCGTGCTTCGCAACATGTTAGTCTCATTTTGGCGGTTTTTTTCTTGTTTATTAGGAGGGAAGGGGGAGACCCAAATTGTGGCTACTACGGCCTAAAAATACATATCGGATGAAAGATATATATGGTAGCTATATTAAAATCTGAACCTATTTTGGTAAAATTGTTCACAAGTGTTGGGAAGTAAAAAACAAGTAAAAGCGTGCTAAGTTCGGCAGGGCCGAATCTTATATACCCTCCACCATGGATCGCATTTGTCGAGTTCTTTTCCCGGCATCTCTTTTTAGGCAAAAAATTAAATTAGAAAAGATTTGCTCTGCTATTAGAGCGATATCAAGATATAGTCCGGTTTGGACCACAATTAAATTATATGTTGGAGACCTGTGTAAAATGTCAGCAAATTCGAATAAGAATTGCGCCCTTTGTGGCCTCAAGAAGTAAAATAGAGAGATGGATTTATATGGGAGCTGTATCGGGCTATAGACCGATTCAGACCATAATAAACACGCATGTTAATGGTCATGAGGGAATCCGTCGTACAAAATTTCAGGCAAATCGGAGAATAATTGCGACCTCTAGAGGCTCAAGAAGTCAAGATCCCAGATCGGTTTATACGGCAGCTATATCTGGTTATGAACCGACTTGTACCTTATTTGACATAGTTGTTGAAAGTAACAATAAAAAACGTCTTGCAAAATTTCAGCCAAATCGGATAGGAGTCCCCAGATCTGTTTATATGACAGCTATATCAGGTTACGAACCGATTTGAACCATACTTGGCACAGTTGTTGGATATCATAACAAAATACTACGTGCCAAAATTCATTCAAATTGGATAATAATTGGGCCCTCCAGAGTCTCAAGAAGTCAAGACCCAAGATCGGTTTATATGGCAGCTATATCCGGTTATAAACCGATGTAAACCATACTTGGCACAGTTGTTGGATATCATAACAAAACACGTCGTTCAAAATTTCATTCCAATCAGATAAGAATTACGCACTCTAGGGGCTCAAGAAGTCAAGACCCCAGATCGATTTATATGGCAGCTATATCAGGTTAAAGACCGATTTAAACCGTACTTGGCACAGTAGTTGGATATCATAACAAAACACGTCGTGCAAAATTTCATCCCAATCGGATAAGAATTGCGCACTCTAGAGGCTCAAGAAGTCAAGACCCAAGATCGGTTTATATGGCAGCTATATCAAAACATGAACCGATATGGCCCATTTACAATACCAACCGACCTACACTAATAAGAAGTATTTGTGCAAAATTTTAAGCGGCTAGCTTCACTCCTTCGGAAGTTAGCGTGCTTTCGACAGACAGACGGACGGACGGACATGGCTAGATCGACATAAAATTTCACGACGATCAAGAATATATATACTTTATGGGGTCTCAGACGAATAATTCGAGTAGTTACAATCAGAATGACGAAATTAGTATACCCCCCATCCTATGGTGGAGGGTGCAATTTTTGTAAAGATCGGGCCAAAATTGTTGCTACTATATCTTAAAAAGACCATATCGGATGAAAGATATAAATAGGAGCTATATCTATATCTAAAACGATTTTGATGAAATTGTTCGCATATATTCCAACCTCAAAAAGAACACTTCATGTCAAATTTTGTGAAGATCGGAATAAAATTGTGGCTCCTGCAGCTTTAAAAGGGTATATCGGATTAAAGTTATATATGGGAGATATATCTACATCTGAACATGTTTTAACCAATATCAATAGCGAATGTCCTTAGAACAAACAAATAACTTGTGTAAAATTTTATGAAAATCAGCCAACAAAGGTGACCTGTAGCAGCCGGAGAAACAGACAATTAAGGTAATGATTCTAAGCCGATCGGTATACTTATTAATGCGTCTAGATCTTCTCCTTCTTAGCATAGCAAACAAATGCACAAAGTTATAATAGCTTGTGCCATCATGGTGGTGTAGGGTATAAAGTGCAACCTAAAGAGACATATGAACTACAGCTCATTCATTTAGCTCTATTCTGGGAAGTTGTCATGGAATGACTTGTAGAACTTTCATTGGCTGACAAAATGCTGTCTTTTAGGCCTTCTATAATGCTAGAAGTTGAGTGTTTATGTGTATCGGCTCTCCTGTAAAGTCAACTTTCAGTAGTTTTTATGAGAAGGGCAACTGTTTTCCGCGCTGGGGAATCGCTGGTACTGGCACTCTTAGATCGCCTCGCCGGATTCAACCACATCCAAAAGACCGTCGAGTTCCTCTGCCCTGTCATCCTGTCATCTAGTATTTATATATAGCCTCTTTGGACAGTCCTTAGCGCTTGCCTCGTGTACGATAGCCTTGCAATTGACACAATATACCAGCATACCAATAGTGCGTACAATCTGTCCAGTAGCCGGTTTAGTTGTAATCCTGTCCTCGGTGTTTTCAACTCTTTCAGGAATTTGACAATTCTCAGAGCCAATTTTAACGCAGCGATACTGCAAATTTGCCCATGAACATTCCATTAAGGAGCAGACTTCATACATATCAATGAGTGCTACCCTTTTCAAGTTTTAAGCTCAATGATGAGGAGCGTCCTTTTAGTAACCGAATCCGAACAGCGTGGTGCAGTGCGACATCTCATAAGAATTAATTTTTGCTAATTTTTCTATTTGTAAGCGATCTTTCTTAATATTCAAATATTTATGGGCATTTTCAAGATGTTAACAGGTAAAAATGTGCGAAGTTCGGCCGGGCCGAATCTTATATACCCTCCACCATGGATCGCATTTGTCGAGTTCTTTTCCCGGCATCTCTTCTTAGGTAGAAAAGGATATAAGAAAAGATTTGCTCTGCTATAAGAGCGATATCAAGATATGGTCCGGTTTGGACCACAATTAAATTATATGTTGGAGACCTGTGTAAAATGTCAGCCAATTCGAATAAGAATTGCGCCCTTTGGGGGCTCAAGAAGTGAAATAGAGCTGTATCGGGCTATAGACCGATTCAGACCATAATAAACACGTATGTTGATGGTCATGAGAGGATCCGTCGCACAAAATTTCAGGAAAATCGGATAATAATTGCGACCTCTATAGGCTCAAGAAGTCAAGATCGCAGATCAGTTTATATGGCAGCTATATCAGGTTATGAACCGATTTGAACCTTATTTAAAATAGTTGTTGAAAGTACGAATAAAATACGTCATGCAAAATTTCAACCAAATCGGATAGGAATTGCTCCCTCTAGAAGCTCAAGAAGTCAAGTCCCCAGATCTGTTTATATGACAGCTATATCAGGTTATGAACCGATTTCAACCATACTTGGTACAGTTGTTGGATATCATAACAAAATACATCGTGCAAAATTTCATACCAATCGGATAAGAATTCCGCACTCTTGAGGCTCAAGAAGTCAAGACCCAAGATCGGTTTATATGGCAGCTATATCAAGGTCTGAACCGATTTGAACCATACTTGGCACAGCTGGTGGATATCATAACAGTTGATAGGAACTTAGTTAGTCTCCAGGTATCAAAGAGCAGCGACAATGCTAAGACTATGGAGTTCTTGAGGGAGATGAAGCTGGACTTCTATACTTACACTCCGAAGTAGAACAAGCACAGGTCTCATATGATATACGTATTGTCTGATACTTATGACGAGGACGATTTTTATAAGATTTTTTAAGGGTTAGTATAGAGTTGAATGTGAGAAAAGTGGTGCACCTAATAGGTGGCAGATCAATTGTCCAGCTAGGTAGGAACTCCGACATGAAGGCGTTCAGGAATATGCGGTACACCCTCCATTGCCGCATTGACATCAGAATGCATTAGACAAAGGGATTGGTCCAATGCAGGAACTGCCAAAGATATGGGCATATATCGACGAATTACCAGATGAAGTATCAATGCGTTGGGGACCACCGTAGCACAGAGGTTATCATGTCCGCCTATGACGCTGAAAGCCTGGGTAGGAATACTGGCAAGAACATCAGAAATATGTATTTATTTTTATACGCTCCTCCATAGGATGGGGGGTATATTAATTTCGTCATTGTGTTTGTAACTACTCGAAATTTTCGTCTGAGACCCCATAAAGTATATATATTCTTAATCGTCGTGACATTTTATGTCGATCTTGCCATGTCCGTCCGTCCGTCTGTCTGTCGAAAGCACGCTAACTTCCGAAGAAGTAAAGCTAGCCGCTTGAAATTTTGCACACATACTTTTTATTAGTGTTTAGGTCGGTTGGTATTGTAAATGGGCCATATCGGTCCATGTTTTGATATAGCTGCCATATAAACCGACCTTGGGTCTTGACTTCTTGAGCCTCTAGAGTGCGCAATTTTTATCCGATTGGAATGAAAAATTCCGATTGGAATAATATGCAACAAGTGTGCCAACTATGGTTTAAATCGGTCCATAACCTGATATAGCTGTAATATAAACCGACCTTGGGTCTTGACTTCTTGAGTCTCTAGAGGGCACAATTCTTATCCGATTTGAATTAATTTTTGCACGAAGTATTTTGTTATGATATCCAACAAATGCGCCAAGTATGATTCAAATCGGTTCATAACCTGATAAGCTGTTATATATAAACAGATCTGGGGACTTGACTTCAGAGGGCGCAATTAATATCTGATTTGGCTGAAATTTTACATGACGTTTTTATACCCTCCACCATAAGATGGGGGGTATACTAATTTCTCATTCTGTTTGTAACTACTCGAAATATTCGTCTGAGACCCCATAAAGTATATATATTCTTGATCGTCGTGACATTTTATGTCGATCTAGCCATGTCCGTCCTTCTGTCCGTCCGTCTGTCTGTCGAAAGCACGCTAACTTCCGAAGGAGTAAAGCTAGCCACTTGAAATTTTGCACAAATACTTCTTATTAGTGTAGGTCGGTTGGTATTGTAAATGGGTCATATCGGTCCATGTTTTGATATAGCTGCCATATAAACCGATCTTGGGTCTTGACTTCTTGAGCCTCTAGAGTGCGCAATTCTTATCCGATTTGAATGAAATTTTGCACGACGTGTTTTGCTATGATATCCAACAACTGTGCCAAATATAGTTCAAATCGGTTTATAACCTGATATAGCTGCCATATAAACCGATCCTGGGTCTTGACTTCTTGAGCCTCTAGAGGGCGCAATTCTTATCCGATTGGAATGAAATTTTGCACGACGTGTTTTGCTATGATATCGAACAACTGTGCTAAGTATAGTTCAAATCGGTTCATAACCTGATATAGCTGCCATATAAACCGATCTTGGGTCTTGACTTCTTGAGCCTCTAGCGTGCGCAATTCTTATCCGATTGGAATGAAATTTTGCACGACGTGTTTTGCTATGATACCCAACAACTGTGCCAAATATAGTTCAAATCGGTTCATAACCTGATATAGCTGCCATATAAACCGATCTTGGGCCTTGACTTCTTGAGCCTCTAGAGGGCGCAATTCTTATCCGATTGAAATGAAATTTTGCACGACGTGTTTTGCTATGACATCCAACAACTGTACCAAGTATAGTTCAAATCGGTATATAACCTGATATAGCTGCCATATAAACCGATCTTGGGCCTTGACTTCTTGAGCCTCTAGAGTGCGCAATTCTTATCCGATTGAAACGAAATTTCGCACGACGTGTTTTGTTGTTATATCCAAAAATTGTGCCAAGTATGGTTCAAATCGGTCCATAACCTGATATAGCTGCCATATAAACCGATCTTGGGTCTTGACTTCTTGAGCCTCTAGAGGGCGCAATTCTTATCCGATTGGAATGAAATTTTGCACGACGTGTTTTGTTATGATACCTAACAACTGTGCCAAGTATGGTTCAAATCGGTTCATAACCTGATATAGCTGCCATATAAACCGATCTTGGGTCTTGACTTCTTGAGCCTCTTGAGGGCACAATTCTTATCCGGTTTGAATGAATTTTTTTCACGAAGTATTTCGTTATGATATCCAACAACTGTGCCAAGTATGGTTGAAATCGGTCCATAACCTGATATAGCTGCCATATAAACAGATCTGGGGATTTGACTTCTTGGGCTTCTAGAGGGCTCAATTTCTATCCGATTTGGCTGAAATTTCGCAAGACATTTTTTATTGTTACTTTCAACAACTATGTCAAATAAAGTACAAGTCGGTTCATAACCTGATATAGCTGCCATATAAACCGATCTGGGATCTTGTCTTCTTGAGCCTTTAGAGGTCGCAATTATTATCCGATTTGCCTGAAATTTTGTACGACGGATTCTCTCTTGACCATTAATATACGTGTTTATTATGGTCTGAATCGGTCTATAGGCCGATACAGCTCCCATATAAATCGATCTCTCTATTTTACTTCTTGAGCCCACAAAGGGCGCAATTCTTATTCGAATTGGCTGACATTTTACACAGGTCTCCAACACATAATTTAATTGTGGTCCAAACCGGACCATATCTTGATATCGCTCTAACAGCAGAGCAAATCTTTTCTTACATCCTTTTTTTTGCCTAAGAAGAGATGCCGGGAAAAGAACTCGACAAATGCGATCCATGGTGGAGGGTATATAAGATTCGGCCCGGCCGAACTTAGCACGCTTTTACTTGTTTATTTTTTCTTTCAACAACTGTGTCAAATAAGATTTATATCGGTCCATAACCTGATATAGTTGCCATATAAACCGATCTGGGATCTTGGCTTCTTGAGCCTCTAGTTTTCGCAATTATTATCCGATTTGCCTTAAATTTTGTACGACGGATCCTCTCATGACCATCAATATACGGGTTTATTATGGTCTGAATCGGTCTATAGCCTGATATAGCTCCCATATAAATCGATCTCTCTATTTTACTTCTTGAGCCCCCAAAGGGCGCAATTCTTATTCGAATTGGCTGACATTTTACACAGGTCTCCAACATATAATTAAATTGGGGTCCAAACCGGACCATATCTTGATATCGCTCTAATAGAAGAGATGCCGAGAAAAGAACTCGACAAATGCGATCCATGGTGGAGGGTATATAAAATTCGGCTCGGCCGAACTTAGCACGCTTTTACTTGATATATATAAGATAGCTGGACCGGACCCGCTCCGCCGCGCCTTCTTTTACTTTATGTGGAAAAAAATTTTCTTGGAATATTTATTTTCGACGATTAAAGAGCTCTTAGTGAAATACCATGCTACGAAAATAGTACATCTCCTGAGAAACAGTTTAACAATATAAGTGCATTTATCTGAATGCCATATGATCATTATTGGTCTACGGATTTGAGTTTGGATGTAAGGTGTAATCCATTCTTAAAATACTTTATTTCAGCCCGATATTCTCATGATGTTTGATTTAGGGATGTTTTCGGGGGTGTGTCGCTTGGCCCTGAAAAAATATCATCATTGTGCTCTTCCCTCAAATACGATTTATTTAAACCCCATATTGCCATTGGTTTTGAGGGGTAGTTTATAGGATGAGGCGTCCCCCAAACACATGGCTCTAAAATTGGTTATCAAATTCGTTTTCTAATCTCAAATACCTTTCATTTGATCCACATATTGGCATGGTCGAAAAATTTTTACCCTTTTGGGGGGTGTTTTGGGGAAGGGGTGATGCCCCAAATACATGGTCCTACATTTGGATATCAAATGCGTATTCTATTCCCAAATACCTTTATTTGACCCCCACATTGCGATGGTCAGTAAAACATTGCTGTTTGTGGGGTATTTTGGAAAAGAGGAAGACCCAAAAAATTTGTAACGAAAGTGGGCATCAACTATTGCACAGTCTAGAAGATCTAAATTGTTTTGGTGAGCAAATACGTCCGACTTGGGGTTGTTATGTTGGTGGGACGTCCCCTAGACAGTTTGTCCCGAATGTTGATATCAGATTCACGGTCTACTCCCAAATACCCTTCATTTGAGCTCCATTTTTCCATAGTCGGCAAACATGACCGGTTCATTAACTCATTGACTTAACTTTGAAAATATATATCAGTTTCGCGTTCTACTCTCAAATACCTTTTATTTGAGCCATCATAATGGTCAGCAAATACTTCCTATTTGGATGGTGTTATGGGGGTGGGGTAGCTCCATAGACACTTTTTCCCGAACATTGATATCAGATTCGTGCTTCACTTCCAAAGACCTTTCATTTGAGCCCCATATTGCTTGGGTCGTAAATTTGTCTTCGTTGGGGGATGTTCTCGGGGATGGACGGCCCCACAAAAACTTGAGCCACATATGGATATCAGATTCGTGTCTTACGCTCAAATACCTTTTATTTAAGCCCCATAGTGCCATGGTCAGTCAATAAGTCCTGTGTGGGGGGTGTTATGGGGAAGGGATCCCCAGAAACGTTGTCACAAATTTGGATAGCAGGTTGGTATTTTATTCGCAAATACCTTTCATTTGAGTCCCATATTGCGATAGTCGGTAAATATGTCCGATTTCGGGGTGGTCCCCCAAACACTTGGTTCGATAATTGGATATCAGATACGTTTTCTAATCTTAAATACCTTTTATTTGAGTCCCATATTGACGTGATTGGTATATATACATATTTAGTTGGTTTTGGGGTTCTCTCTATAAGAGAGGACACAAAATTTAAATATGTTGGTGAAATGATTTGCAAACAATTCTACCTTTTTCTCGGCGTTTTTTTATCTATGATCCATCTTCATTTTTAAGTGGTGGGATTGTTGATAGATTGTAGTTGGTTTCTTTGATTGCTGTTAGGCTTCCTAAGTATATAGACAGCCATTTTTTTAGACTCGTGCGTGATATATTTAAGTTCGTTAACAAGCCTGTTCAATATTATTTTATTTTCGATTGTTCTTTCTGTTTGCCATTTCTTTTTGGCCTTTCTTCGATAAAAGGTCTCTTATTACCTTCAGATAAATGCTAGTGGGGTTGGTATGACTTGTAGTAAGAGTACTTCCCATGTAGACGTTTGTATTGCGTTGATGAAGCTTGTCAAATCTTCATCAATTTGATCTTTAGTTCTATATTTGAAAAAGTACCAGTTAGTACGGTAATTGGAGGAAAAGCTAGGTGATTCTTTTTCCACAAAATTATCACTGACTATCATAATCACTGCAGAATGATCGGATGATGATAATGCAGTTGTATTTTCAAGGTAAATAAGGTTTTTAGGTATATTTTTAGTAACAAAGAAATCAATCAAATTGAATGAATATTCGTTCAAAATAGTTTACGAATTTCCCAAATTTGAGTAGTATTGTTTAAATTTAATCAAATATAAGTTTTAAACTTGAGTTGACAGATTTTTTAAATAGAGATGATTAAATATATTAACTTCTCAGTAATACAAGCCTAGCCTTAATGCAATTATAAATCTGCGCTTTAAAGTTGTTTGTCAGTCATGCTATCATCACTCGATTAAAAACTTAAAATATCATAATACAAACACGTTTGTCACTTCACTTGGTATAGGATAATAGATCCATGTAAGAAACCCAAAATAAAATGCTCTTAGAAACCTTATGGTTTATGACTCATATAAATTCTTATTTAAAAAGCAAATTCAGCCTTAAAATTTTTTTTCTGTCTATGGGACAATCTTCATGCACAGGTACTGGGTGTGCATAAAATTCGATAAACAATTTTTCCTGGTATGTTTTCTAGACGGGGCGCTTCCATGCAATGCATTGAACATCATGCGCCATTCAGAGCAAAATGCATTTCACGTATGCCACCGACGAAACGGCCTTGTGTTTGCACTAATACACTTACAACACGGGCAATAGCTGAAAACTACGCAAACAAAATCCCGAATACCGTGTCGCATGCAAGCTAATGCTACGCTCAATGTGATGTACGTATTCCATAGCATAAAAAATTTAAACAATTATGAAATAATCACCGTTTTGTTAGTGCAAATGCATGCACGAGCATGAAGAATGATATTGCTGGAGCAGACAAAGGTGCCTGGTGAAAATGTTTTTATACAAGGCAAATTTGGTGAGAAATGAATTCCATCTCTTGTTTCTGGGGAAATTATGTTTTTTCATTTTCTACTCTAAATAAAATTATAGGAAGAAATGTAATATGCGCCAACTGCAGCGAATGGCCATAACGATTCGAGTGAAAAGTTGAACTTAGTACTAGGCTTCAATTCAAAAAATTCTCCATACCCAAATAGTTTAACGGAACAGGCCAGCATATTATTCCCCAGCATAGTGTAAGTGGCAACACTGCTTTTCATTACATCCGCAATTGGATGGGCGTTTTGGATAATCCATTGCCCTTCAATACTGAATACTGTAGTACCCCACATATTATATGCAAACACATGTTTGCCAATTGCTTGGCCATTCGTAGATACAAATGAAAGGCTAACATATGCGGACACACATATGTATTTAACTTTCATACATTTGAATATACATATATATATATATGTATGGATATACTCTTTTTATGCAGTTGATAAAATGACTTTCCGTATGGACAAACAAATACACTCAAAAAAATGACCTTCAAATAACGAAAATTTAACTAAATGCTTATAAAATTTGTCATGATTTGTCGCCAAAATTTTTTTCTCCCGTTTGGTTTACACAAATCCCTATTTTAGATATAAACGAGTAAAACAAAATCTAATTCAAATTTTCAAGAAGTTGGAATATCTAATTTGAAAGAAACTAAAATTATACTCAATTTGATCACGTTTTTGAACATAATTTTAAGAAAAATTCCTATATATGTTTAAATACCAATATCATAACAATTTGTCGTATGATAACCCTTAATTATTAAATACATATAAATTTGGAGAAACGGACGTCTTTCGTAATAAATATTCTCTTTTTCCTGTGTAATGATAACTATTTTCAAGATAGGAGGTAAAGGAGAATAAATAAAAGTTAGACTTAATTTGAAAAATATTGTAGTGTTTTAGATCCATTCGTTAAGAAAGAACGATTTTGTATGCTTTAGTACCTATATGTTCGACTATGAAAAAAATCTTTTGGTCGCCCAAAATGTATTGTCTAGGTGTATCTGTATCCCAATTTTGAGAGATTTAGCTCACTCCGTAAAGAATGTACCATTTTGTATGTTTGAAAACCTAAATGTACGAACAAAAATATCTTCTAGTTCCGCAATATATAATTTCAAGCTGCAAATTGCACCACAATTAGTGCGTTTTTTGGTCAAGACTGCGATAATGTTTGTCAAATTGTATATCCACCACCATAGGGTGGGGGTATACTAACCTAATCATTCCGTTTGTAACACCTCGAAATATTGATCTGCGACCGATAAAGTATGTGTATTCGTGATTGTCTGGACATTTTGAGTCGATCTAGCCATGTCCGTCCGTCCGTCCATCCGTTTGTCGAAATTACGATAGCGGTCGAACGCATAAAGCTAGCCGCTTGAAACTTGGTGTAGGTCGTGTGGGATTGTAAATGGCTCATATCGGTTCAGATTTGGATATAGCTCCCATATAAAAGATCCAATGAACTAGTTCCATCTGGAACTACCCAACTCTAATAACCTGATATTATGATAGAAATTTGATAGGTAGAGTAAAATTAATCTTCATTAATTCATTGAAGTGGGTTTCAAAGATTCGACCCAAAGATTCGATACAATGTACGAATTTTGAATAGATCATTAGTCACCCATTATTCCTTTTTAACCTACATACCAAATTACAGACCTCTGGCAACATCTTCAAAGCAAGTACACAATTATACCAATTTTGGTACCAAAATGTACTACGTGATGTGAGTAGATCATTAAGTCACCCATCATATTTTCCGTTGTAACTACATACCACATTACAAACCTCTGGCTTCGTCTGTAAAGAAAGTACAGAATTTTACAAATGTTGGTACCAAAATGTACGAATTTTAAGTGGATTCATTAGTTACCCATCATAAATTTACTAATTGCACCTACATTCCAAATGTCAGACCTCTAGCTCCATCTGTGAAAAAATAAATAACTAAATAGTACCAATAACTGTACTAAACTTACGTTTTCTTCCTATCAGTACTATTTTTCCAATTTTTCCTTTTCACCCTCATAATTTTGCAGCAGATGGCTCTTAAGTCAAATTTCGAAATTCTAGGTCTATCCATCAGCTCTGCAAAGGGTTCACCCACTTGGTAAATTTTTGATACTTTTTCTAGTACCTAAATGTAAAAATTTCTGAAATCTCTTCTAGTCACTTAATTTAGATTGATATGGTGTACTTAAGTTCCAAAGACCTCTAGCTCAATTTACAAAGAAATTACCAAACTGTACCAATTGGAGCACAAAACGTACTATTTCCTCCCAATTCCGGCACTATTTTGGGAAATTTTTTGCATTAACCTTATTTTTTCGTGACGCTCTTTAATTTGAGCCCAAGAACATAGTTCTAGACCTTTCCGTTCGGACTGGACAAATATGTACATTTTAATACTATTTGGTACCTAAACAAACGAATACCATTAAATCCAAACATATCCCGTGCCTATGATCCAAGACCATCATTTGTGTAAAATTTCATTACTCTAGCTTTAGCCGTTTGAGCTGGGCGATGATCAGTCAGTCAGCAATCAGTCAGTGACGCAACACTTTTATATGTATAGACTAGCTTAACCGGGCCCGCTCCGCTGCGCTTTCTTTTACTTTATGTGGAACAATATTATCCTTGAATATTTATTTTCGATAATTAAAGAGCTTTTAATGAAACACCATGCTATGAAAATGGTATATGTATATCGCTTGACTAACAGTATAACAATATCTGCATATCTTTCATCTGAATCCCATATGATCTTTATGGGTCTATGAATTCAGGTTATTTAAGTTTGGAAGTTACATTCTTAAAAGACTTTATTTGAGACCGATATTCTCATGGGGGTTCTGGGAGTGGGAAGGCCCCCATGGTGGTGGTTGGTGGGTTTAGGGGGTGGTGTGGACCCCTAGAACCGTGGTCCCGAATATGGGTATGAATTTCGTGCTCTACTCCCAAATGCCTTTCATTTGATCCCCATATTGCCATGACCGGCAAATATGTATATTCGATTTATTGGTGTTTTCCATGGTCCCCCAGATACTTAGCCCTGAAAAAATATCAGCATCGTTCTCTACTCTCAAATACCATTTATTTAAACCCCATATTGTCATTGGTTTAGAGAGAGTTTATGTGATGAGGCGTCTACCAAACACTTGCCCCAAAATTGGCTATCAAATCCGTCTTCTAATATCAAATACCTTTTGAGCTACATATATTGCCATGGTCGGTTAATTTGTACTCTTTGGGGTACCCCAAATACATGGTCACATATTTGGATATCAGATGGTCAGTAAATATTTGCTGTTTTAGGGAAGGGATAGATTCCCAGAAAATTGGTCCCGAAAATGGGGATCAATTTCGTGTTCTACTACCCAATGCCTTTCATTTAAGTCCTACATTGTCATGGTCGATAAATATGTCTGAGTTAGGGGTGTTTTGGGGAGTGTGGTGGTCCAAGCAAGTACTTAGAACGAAAATATGTCAGCATCGTGCTCTGCTCTCAAATATCATTTATTTAAACCCCATATTTCCATTGGCCTTAAAACAATGAATATCGAGCCCCACAGTCTTGAAGATCCAAATTGTCTTGGTGACCAAATACGTCCTATTTGGGGGTTGTTATGGGGATGGGACGTCTCCAGACAGTGGGACCCGAATTTTGATATCAGACTTGTGGTCTACTCCCAATTACCTTTCATTTAAGCCCCATATTGCTATGGTCGGTAAATTTGTCCCCTTTGGAGGATATTTTTGGAGAGGAACGGCCCCCAACGTCGGATACGTATTCTACTAGCAAATACCTTTCATTGGAGCCCATATTGGCATGGTCAGTAAATATTTCCGATTTAGGGGTGTTTTGGGGGTTGTGGTGGTCCCCCAAGCATTTAGTGCGACAATTGGATATCATACACGTTTTCTAATCTTAAACAACTTTCATTTGAGTCCCATATTGCCTGGTACACATAACTGTATCGCAATTTTAAGAACTTTAGCCTAATCCGTGAAGAAAGTATCATTTTAGAAGTTTTAGTGCCCAAATGTACGAATTTCAAAAACGTCTAGTCGCCCCATATACACTGTCAAGGTGTAACCGTATTCCAATTTTGTGAGCTCTAATTTGATCCGCTAAAAAATTACCATTTTGTACGAAAAAACTTTCTAGTCGTCCATTCTGTATCGCAAAATTTTCAGGCTCTAGCTCAATCCGTATATACATAGTAGAACCGAAAGTCGTACTAATTGTACCTTTTCCCATTTTCCGTACGTCTTTTTCTATTCTATTGTTTAAGATACCATTTCTGCTATTGTGGACTACGGTAAATCATAATGTTCTATTTTGTACTATTTATTACCTAAGGGAACGAATTTCAGAAAACACTTCTAGTGCTTAATACATACTGGCATGGAGCAACTGCATACTAATTATGAAAGCTTTACCTCAATCCATAAAGAAAGTACCACGTACCTACAATAATAAAATCTGTCCATGTGTAACAGTTTCCTAATTTTGAGAGTTTCAAAACAATCTTCAAGTCGCACGATACATTCTGTTAAGAAGTAACTATATCCCAGTTTTGATTGCTGTAGCTCAGTCTGAAAAGAAAGTATCAATTTGTAAGTACCAGTACCTACGAATTTAAAAAAAATTGTCTAGTCACACGGTTTATAATCCCAATGTACATTTTGTACGTTTTAGTACCTAAATGTAAATGCAAACTTCTCACATATCACTGAGTGTTTTCCGATTCAAATTTTTAAGCTCAATAAAAAGGGGCCTCCTTTCTATAGCCGAGTTCGAACGGCGCGCCGCAGTGCGACACTTCTTTGGGAAGAAGTTTTTACACGGCATAGCGCCTCACAAATGTCACCAGCATTAGCAGTGGATAACCACCGCTAAAAATTTTTCTCAAGTTCTCGCCAGGATTTTTTCCACTTCTGTTCCTCTGACTTGTTGCCGAATAATCAATTATTCCAAGATCACGTTCATTTTTACCAAATTGTTTAATTGTAGCTGATTGATCACATTGTGATAGATGGAAGGCATTCATCCAGCGTGTTAGATGTACGATCGATCCAGGGAGCGAATATAGATTCGAATCATTACCTAGTTGCAGCAAAGGTTCGCACCCTTCGCATGGCGAGGAAAGTACGATCTGTCACTGCACGGAAGCTGGACATTGAAAAGCTGCAAACACAACAATTGGCAGCGGCATATTCCTCTCGACTTACCCAACTGCTTGATGGAAGCACTCCTTCTTCCGATGATATAATGGCGCAGTGGCAAACTATTGCCCACTCCATGGAAAATGCCCCGAAATCCGTACTTGGGTACCGGAAGCCTCCTCCATGAAACCCACGGTACGACCAAGAGTGTTGAGATGCTACTGAAGCCAAGAATGCGGCATATAGAGCAACCCTGTAATCAGTAGCAACGCGCCAGATGAAGGAGAGCTATCGGGAGAAAAGGAGAGAGGAGAAACGTCTATTCCGCAGAAAGAGAAAGGAAATGAAAAGATATGAGTGTGAGCGAATTGAGATGTACCGGAGTCAGAGTGAAGTCCGAAAATTCAATTTATTCCCCTAGCCCTTTCGGTTCGCGCTGGGCAAACATTCACCATTTCGCGATTTTCAGTGCATTAACCAAATCCCGTCTTATCCCGTGCCTGTGACCCAAGAGCAACATTCGTGCTAAATTTCATGATTCTAGTTTTAGTCGTTTGGGCTGGGCGATGATCAGTCAGTCACGCATCTCTTTTATATATATAGAGACTAGCATACTCCCGGTCCGCTTCGCTACCCCTTTGGCTGGTATTCGAGACGGCATTATAGTGGACTGCAAATTGTCAAAGTCTACAAATTTCGAATGCCTTGTCATGAAAAACAAGTAAAAACGTGCTAAGTTCGGCCGGGCCGAATCTTATATACCCTCCACCATGGATTGCATTTGTCGAGTTCTTTTCCCGGCATCTCTTCTTAGGCAAAAAAAAGGATATAAGAAAAGATTTGCTCTGCTATTAGAGCGATATCAAGATATGGTCCGGTTTGGACCACAATTAAATTATATTATGTTGGAGACCTGTGTAAAATGTCAGCCGATTCGAATAAGAATTGCGCCCTTTGTGGGCTCAAGAAGTAAAATAGAGAGATCGATTTGTATGGGAGCTGTATCGGGCCATAGACCGATTCAGACCATAATAAGCACGTATGTTGATGGTCAAGAGAGGATCCGTCGTACAATTTCAGGCAAATCGGATAATAATTGCGACCTCTAGAGGCTCAAGAAGTCAAGATCCCAGATCGGTTTATATGGCAGCTATATCAGGTTATGAACCGACTTGTACTTTATTTGACATTGTTGTTGAAAGTAACAATAAAAAACGTCTTGCGAAATTTCAGCCAAATCGGATAGGAATTGCGCCCTCTAGAAGCTCAAGAAGTCAAGTCCCCAGATCTGTTTATATGACAGCTATATCAGGTAATGAACCGATTTTAACCATATTTGGCACAGTTGTTGGATATCATAACTAAATACTACGTGCCAAAATTCATTCAAATTGGATAAGAATTGCACCCTCTAGAGGCTCAAGAAGTCAAGACCCAAGATCGGTTTATATGACAGCTACTTGGCACAATTGTTTGATGTCGTAACAAAATACATCGTGCAAAATTTCATTCCAATCGGATAAGAATTGCGCACTCTAGAGGCTCAAGAAGTCAAGACCGCAGATCGGTTTATATGGCAGCTATATCAGGTTATGGACCGATTTGAACCATAATTAGCACAGTTGTTGGATATAATTACAAAACACGTCGTGCAAAATTTCATTCCAATCGGATAAGAATTGCGCACTCGAGAGGCTCAAGAAGTCAAGACCCAAGATCGGTTTATATGGCAGCTATATCAAAACATGGACCGATATGGCCCATTTACAATAACAACCGACCTACACTAATAAGAAGTATTTGTGCAAAATTTCAAGCGGCTAGCTTTACTCCTTCGGAAGTTAGCGTGCTTTCGACACACAGACGGACGGACAGACGGACGGACATGGCTAGATCGACATAAAATTTCACGACGATCAAGAATATATATACTTTATGGGGTCTCAGACGAATATTTCGAGTAGTTACAATCAGAATGACGAAATTAGTATACCCCCCATCTTATGGTGGAGGGTATAAAAACGTGCTAAGTTCGGCCGGGCCGAATCTTATATACCCTCCACCATGGATCGCATTTGTCGAGTTCTTTTCCCGGCATCTCTTTTTAGGCAAAAAAATTAAATTAGAAAAGATTTGCTCTGCTATTAGAGCGATATCAAGATATAGTCCGGTTTGGACCACAATTAAATTATATGTTGTAGACCTGTGTAAAATGTCAGCCAATTCGAAGAAGAATTGCGCCCTTTGTGGCCTCAAGAAGTAAAATAGAGAGATGGATTTGTATGGGAGCAGTATCGGGCTATAGACCGATTCAGACCATAATAAACACGTATGTTAATGGTCATGAGGGAATCCGTCGTACAAAATTTCAGGCAAATCGGAGAATACTTGCGACCTCTAGAGGCTCAAGAAGTCAAGATCCCAGATCGGTTTATACGGCAGCTATATCTGGTTATGAACCGACTTGTACCTTATTTGATATAGTTGTTGAAAGTAACAATAAAAAACGTCTTGCAAAATTTCAGCCAAATCGGATAGGAATTGCGCCCTCTAGACGCTCAAGAAGTCAAGTCCCCAGATCTGTTTATATGACAGCTATATCAGGTTACGAACCGATTTGAACCATACATGGCACAGTTGTTGGATATCATAGCAAAATACTACGTGCCAAAATTCATTCAAATTGGATAATAATTGGGCCCTCCAGAGGCTCAAGAAGTCAAGACCCAAGATCGGTTTATATGGCAGCTATATCAGATTATGGACCGATTTGAAACATAGTTGGCACAGTTGTTGGATATCATAACAAAATACATCGTGCAAAATTTCATTCCAATCGGATAAGAATTGCGCACTCTAGAGGCTCAAGAAGTCAAGACCCAAGATCGGTTTATATGGCAGCTATATCAAAACATGGACCGATATGGCCCATTTACAATACCAACCGACCTACTCTAATAAGAAGTATTTGTGCAAAATTTCAAGCTGCTAGCTTTACTCCTTCGGAAGTTAGCGTGCTTTCGACAGACAGACGGACGGACGGACGGAAAGACGAACAGACGGACAGACGGACGGACATGGCTAGATCGACATAAAATTTCACGACGATCAAGAATATATATACTTTATGGGGTCTCAGACGAATAATTCGAGTAGTTACAATCAGTATGATGAAATTAGTATACCCCCCATCCTATGGTGGAGGGTATAACAATCAGAATGACGAAATTAGTATACCCCCCATCCTATGGTGGAGGGTATAATAAATAGAGTAACTATACTTACATTTCGCATTTCTAAATCGACGAATATCAGAAAAATCTTATAGTCGATTAGTATACATTGTCAAGGTGTGACTGTATTCCAATTTCAAGAGCTTTAGCTCAATTCGTAAAGAGAGAATCATTTTGTACTTTTTATTACCTTAGTATACGAATTTCAAAGTTATTTTCTAGTCAGTGTCAAGATGTAACTGTATCCCAAATTTAAGACCTGTAGCTCAATCTGTAATAAAAGTTCTATTTGTACGTTTCAGTACCTAAATGCATAAATTAAAAAAAAAATGGTTTCCCGATAAATACTGCCAAAGTGTAACTGTAACACAATTTTGAGAGCTGTAGCTCAATCGGCAAAGATTGTACTAATTTGTACGTTTTATTACCTAATTGTAGAAATTCAAACAACTCGTATAGGTACCCAATATATTTTACCCATCTGTAACTGTATCCTTATTTTGAAAGCTTTAGCTCAAAAACGGAAGTACTATTTTATACATTTTAGTACCCAAATGAACGATTCACAAGAAAAATTTTGTAGTCGCCATATATACACTGTTAAGGTGTACCTGTATCCAATTTCAGAGCTCTAGCTCATTCCATTAAAAAGTGCCGCAGTGTACGTTTTTAGTACCTAAATCAACAAATTTCAAAAATAAAAGTCTATGCGTTTTAGTTCCTTAATGTATGCGTTTTAGTTCCTTAATGTACGGATTTCTAGCCTAGTCTATTCGCCCGATATAGACTATCAAGATGTACCTGTATTCCGAATTTCAGAGCTCTAGAACGATCCATAAAGGAAGTAGGATTTAGTACGACCTAAATCTACGAATTTCAAAAAAATCTTCTAGTTGTTCACTATATACTATCAAGGTGTGCGTGTATCACAAATTTCAGAGCTTTAGCTCAAATTGTTTTAGTACCGAAATTTAAAAATATCTTCTAGTTGTTTGATATATTTTATCGAGGCGTACCCAAATTTTCAGAGCATTAGATTAATCCATAAAGAAAGTACCATATTGCTCGATTTTGGTAGCAAAATGTACGAATTTCAAAAAAAAATCGTATATCAAGTTCGGAAATGTTCACCGAATTCGCCCTACGCATGCTATGTGGCATTGTCTTCTTGAAACCATATGCCACGCAAGTCAATCTCTTGCATTTTGGGAAAAAATTGGATAGATTAATCCATAAAGAAAGTACCATATTGCTCGTTTTTGGTAGCAAAATGTACGAATTTCAAAAAAAATCGTATATCAAGTTCGGAAATGTTCACCGAATTCGCCCTACGCATGCTATATGGCATTGTCTTCTTGAAACCATATCCCACACAAGTCAATCTCTTGCATTTTGGGAAAAAATTGGATTTATATATTTTATAGTTATGTTACTATTCGCATCATCTTTGAAGAAGTACGGTCCAATGATGCCACCCGCCTATAAACTGCACCAAATTGTGACGTTTTCTGTATGCATTGGTAGCTCTTGCAATGTTTCTGGCTGGAATTCACTCCAAAATTGACAATTCTACTTATTTATGTACCCATTGAGGCAAAAATGAGCCTCACTTAAAATGGAAGAAGCGCGATGAACTTTCTTAACAGCGCACGCATTTTGATAATAAAATTTTATAATTTGCAAGCGTTCTTCGTTTGTAAGACGATTCATGGCTAAATTATAGACCAAACTGAAGGTGTTTGACAGTAAAACAAAATACGAAACGTGCGTGCGTTGCCAAAAAGATACACGTTAAAAAATCACCCTTTAATTCCATCTTTTGGGGGGCGCAATTCTTCTCCGATTTGTGTCAAATTTAGCATGAGGTGTTTTGTTATGACTTCCAACAACTGTGCTCAGTATGCCGATCTTCTTGAGTCTCTATAGTACGCAATTATTATCCGCTTTGGCTGAAGTTTTACGTGTTTTGTTTTTATCTTCATAACCAGATGTAGCTCCCATATAAACCAATATCCCGATTATACTTCTAAAGCCTCTAGAGGGCGCAATTCTTATCCGGCTGAAATTTTGTACAATAGATTGTCCTAAATATGGTCTGAATCGGTCTATAGCCAGAAACAGCTTCCATATAAACCCATAAAGGCGCAATTCTTATCCGAATTTGCTGAAATTGTACACAAATACTTCAATGACTACTACGGTCTCTAACATTCAATTCAATTATAGTCCGAATCGGACCATAACTTGCTAGCTCCAATAGCATAGTATTTTTTCCATTATCCTTTGTTTGTTGTAAAAAGTTTCCGGGGAAAGAACTCGACAAATGCGATCCATGGTCGAGGGTTTATTAGATTCGTCCCGACCGAACTTGGCACGCTTTTACTTGTTTAATTTTGCTTGTTTTTAATTCAAGCTTGGATTATTTCTGATTTTATATTCTCCACCATAGGATGGGAGTATATATACCGTCATTTCGTTTGTAATACGTAGAAATATTGATCTGAGACCCCAAAAAGTGTATATAT